>NC_058130.1:517354314-517500973 GCF_016433145.1 Gracilinanus agilis | reverse complement strand
TGGGACATTAATGCATTGCTGGTGGAGCTGTGAACTGATCCAGCCATTCTGGCTGGCAATTTGGAATCATGCTCAAAGGGCTATAAAAGAATGCCTGCCCTTTGATCCAGCCATACCATTACTGGGTTTGTACCCCAAAGAGATCATAGATAAACAGACTTGTACGAAAATATTCATAGCTGCGCTTTTTGTGGTGGCAACAAATTGGAAAAGGAGGGTATGTCCTTCAATTGGGGAATGGCTGAACAAACTGTGGTATATGCGGGTGATGGAATACTATTGTGCTAAAAGGAATAATAAACTGGAGAAGTTCCAGGCGAACTGGAGAGACCTCCGGGAACTGATGCAGAGCGAAAGGAGCAGAGCCAGAAGAACTCTATACACAGAGACTGACATTCTGTGGTAAAATCGAATGTAATGGACCTCTGTACCAGCAGCAATACAATGACCCAGGACAACTCTGAGGGATTTATGGTAAAGATGCTACCCACATTCAGAGGAAGGACTGCAGGAGAGGAAACATATAAGAAAAACAACTGCTTGAACGCATGGGTCGGGGTGGACATGATTGGGGGTGTGGACTCGAAACCACCACACCAATGCAACTACCAACAATTTGGAAATTGGTCTTGATCAAGGGCACATGACAAAACTAGTGGAAATGCGCACTGGCCATGGGTAGGGGGGGCGTGGGGGGGGGGTTGAAGGGGAAAGGAGGAGCATGAATCATGTAACCATGTTAAAAATGAATATTAATAAATGTTAAAAAAAGAAAAAAAATTTGGTTAAAAAAAGTGAGACAGGGAAACCCTTTCTGCCTATGTGACCATCATCATTCTAGGAAGCACTGGGAGTTTAATGGACCATTTCTTAACTATTTACAAATTAGAAATGTTTTGGGACATTTAAGGGGGGGGTTTGAATAATGTACTTCCAAATTGTATTTATAGATCTGCCTGATGGAGTTTTGGGATATTTGGTCATTTGAGGCAGCCTTGATATATCACCTTATTGGTTATAATTCTAGCCTAAACAATAAACTGGCATTCTTATCCAAAACCAGTTTCTCAAAATAATTTGAATCATAAGATAGTTTATATTGACAGTTTGGAGTGTCTTGCAAATCTTTTGATTTTTTTCCTATTTCTTCATATTCTGCTGTACATAAAGTGCATCATTTATAATTTTTTATCCTGGTAGTCTTTTTTGTTTATGTTGCTCATGAGCACCATGGGATGAGATAATGCCCCAGGAATTCATGTCTCAAGACTCTGAATATATTGTGAAACAACTCTGATCTGTCTTTATTTACCCCCTCTGGTAGAATCTGATGGACATTCTTCCATTTAACTGCCACTTCCTTTAGTCCCATGGATATATAAAAAGAATATCAAAATTGTGTAGTTCTGTACTTCCAATGACATGTCATTTCATTGATCACTAGGCAGAAGTCTTTTATGTAGACTATATAAAGTTAAATTAAAGGCTATTTTAAAACTCTTACCTTTTGTTTTAGTATAAATTCCAAGACAGAAGAGAAGCAAGGTCTAGGCAATTGGGGTCAAGCAAATGACTTGCCCTGGATCACACAGCTACAAAGTGTCTGGGACAACATTTGAACTGAGGTCTTCCTAGAATCCAGACCTAGATGCCACTAAATTAAAGTTTATAGATAGTCTGAAGCCTCTGTTATCTCAGCATCCCATCACAATTTAAATTTTGTCCAGCAGATGGCAACTTCAATCATCTCTCCTCTTTAATCTAGCCTCCAATCACTATTTAGTGTTAATTTTCTGTTGCTTAAAAATATACTCACATCTCCACTATCCCGATGTAACCAATAGCTGTTGCTGTGAATAACATTTGGTTGAGTACTCTTCATTCCCTGTCCCAATGAGAAAGGGTTAGGGACAGAATTATCTCATTTAATGTCTATCTCCACCCACTAGGGCTGACTCCTTTCTTCCTAGGAAGGGCAGGTCCTTTCTTCCTAACAAGCTACACTTCTTCTCCTCCCTTTATTTTTTCCTTCTTTTTTTTAAACCCTTACTTTCTGTCTTAGAATTGATACTCTGTATTGGTTCTAAGGCAGGAGAGTGGTAAGGCAATGGGGGTTAAGTGACTTGCCCAGGGTCATACAACTAGGAAGTGTCTGAGGCCACATTTGAACCTAGGGCCTCCTATCTCTAGATCTGGCTCTCAATCTATTGAACCACCTCACTGCCCCCAATTTCTTCCTTCTAAAGATTGAGGGAAAGTGAATTATATTGCTCCAGGCCTCCATACCTAAAATATTCCTTATTCATGCTTCCTGTTTTTCTGGCTTTCTTCAAGACATCTTATATTCTACTTTGTGAGAAATGTCTTTCCTCTTCCTTCCCCTCTTGTGTGCGCCTCCTATTTGTGTGTACATATGTATGTACATAATTGCTTGTGTATTGATTCCCTGATTATAATGTGAATTTCTAGATGTCAGAGATCATGTTTTTCCTTTCTTTTTATCACCAAGATTAGATATGGGATTAATAAATGATGGTTACTGATTGACTCATTACGGTGACAGTATATTCCTTCTATGGAGAAAGAAAAGTCCATGCTCTATTTGAAAGGTTCTCTAACTGCTGAGAGATTTATTGAATTATTAACAGAATAAAAATCAATAGCTTATTTTCCTGAGGTGATAGTCTAAGCCACTATGCTAAGAATGAGAATCTCTCAGTTTATTAGTCTTGTGAGCTAAATCTCCAAAGCCTTCTGCAGCTCCACATTGCACACAATTAAAGACACATAATCTCAGAGTAATAGCAATCTATGCTGTCATTTATCTAGTGAGAGAAAGACTTAAAAACAGTGAAAAGTAGTTTACCAGGGAACAGAAATTCTGATTGCAAATTTCCAAGATCTTCAAAGAGATATAAGAGAAGAGAAAGGTGTATAGAGAAAGAATACTCTATCAGACTTTGGGCTTCACAGTTGGGGAAGTTGAATGCTTAGGTTTCTCTCCTAGTCAGGTCACTACCATCAAGCCTGCTCAAATTGAATGAAGACTCTGGTTGCTCTAATAGAATTTGTAAATGACCTATACCACTTTGTGTCTGCAGTTGCTGCCACTGTCCTTTTTTCTACCTCTCTTCTCTAATATCTTTTCTCTCATTCTTCAACTTTGTTAGTTCTATAACTTCACCTTCAGACTATTTGTTATATCTCTTCCCCCTTCATAGATGACCTCCTTGGAATAAAAATCTGTCTATCTTTATTGTTACTACCTTCTCTTCTCTTTTCTGCTTCTTAATACTAAGCAACTTGACTTCCAAAATCATCATTCAGCTGAAAATTTTCTACAGCATTAACAATAATCTTTTTAAAATGTAAATTTATTTGTTTGCTTGTTACATTTGTTTGTTGGTTACAGTTAATTCTCTCCATCTTTCCTTCTTCCCATTAGAGAAAGCATTGTTTGACAAGAAGACAAATATGTACGTCTTTTTGTCTTATAGTGTCTTATCTATTTCATTTCTATTTATCAGATCTTTCTCTGGAGGTGGATATAAATAGGTCATTCTTCAAACAATATTTCTTGTGCTCAATATAATGTTCTCTCGGTTCTGCTCATTACACTCTTCATAATTTTATGTAGATCTCTCCATGATTTTCCAAAATTAATCTCATTTTCATTTCTTATGGCACAATAGAATTTCATCACAATCATATGCCATGATTTGTCTAGTTATTTCCCAATTGATGAACATCCCTTCATTTTCCAGCTTTTTTTGCCAACACAAAGAGAGCTGTAATAAACATTTAAGACATATACGTTCTTTCCCTTTTTCTCTGATCACCTTAAGAAATACACCTAATAGTGATATTGTTGGGTCAAAAAGTAGACACAGTTTCATGACTTTTTGAGCATAAATTCAGATTGTTCTCCAAAATGGTTGGATCAGTACACAGTTCCACCAACACTGTATTAGTATCCCCATTTTTCCACATCCATTTCAGTATTTAATCCATTTAAAACAGTCACAGATAGAATAAAACATTTAGAAGTATATCCATCAAAACAAACTCAGAAACTGCATGAACATATTTATGACACACTTTTTATATAAGTTCACATCTAAGTAATTAAAAAATTATTGATCATTCAGGGACAGGTAGAGCTGATATAATTAAAATGGTAATCTTACCTAATCTACATGTTCAATGCCATCTCAATTAAATTAACAAAAAATATTATATTTAATTAGAAAATATAAAAACAAATCATTTTGAAAAACAAAAGGTCAAGAATCTCAAGGGGTTAATAAAAAATGTAAAGGAAGACAGCATAACGATCCCATATTTTGAACTATATTATAAAGTAGTAGTTATCAAAACTAGTACTCACTAAGAAATAGAAAAGTATATCAATGGAACAGAGTAGACATACAACAACCAATTGTAAAAGACTGTAGTAATTTTGTGTTTGACAAAAGTAAAGATCCAAGTTTTTGGGATAAGAATTGTTGGGAAAACTGGAAAGCATTCTGACAGAAGCTAGAGACCAATATCTTACACCATTTACCAAGATAAAGATCAAAATGAAAACATGCTCTAGGCATAAAGGGAGCTGTCATAAGCATATTAGAACAGGGACAATATTATCTATCAGGTTTATGGATGAGAATTTATGAATAAACAAGAGATAAAAATCATTGTGAGATATAAGATGAATTATTTTGAAAAAATACATTTCAAAGATCTTGCACAAATAAAATTAGTGTAGATTAAATGGAAAGTAGAATATTGGGGGGGGGATTTTTATGAACAGTTTCTTGGATAGAGGTAATAGTCTCCTAGTTAGTATTTTATTTAGGATTTTTGTATTCATATTCATGCATGTAATTGGTCTGTAATTTTCTTTTTCTTTTTTTGTTGTTCTTCCTGGTTGAAGTATCAATACCACATTGTTTTTCATAAAAGGACCTCCTTTAGCTACTATTTTAAATTATTAAATATTGAATTAATTGATCTTTGGTAGAATTCACTTCTGTGGCTTTAATTTACCTAGCTTTGAGCAAATCTTACTATCATATTATTCTCATGGAGAAGGGGAGACATAGATTAGACAATAATACAACCAGATTAACACAGGTTTGGTTACATAGACAGACACAAAAAGTTGTTTTTGAGTGTTATTTAGGGGCAGCTGAGTTGCTCAATGGATAGAGAGCCAAGCCTGGACATAGGAGGTCTTGGGTTCAAATTTGGCTTCAGACACTTCCTAGTTGAGAGACTCTGGGAAAGTCATTGCCTTATCCTTATTGCTCTTCTGTCTTAAAACCAACATATAATATTGATGATAGGAAGGAAATTAAGGCATCAAAAATAACCTTTACCTTCTGTCTTAGAATTGATTATAGCTATCACTTCCAAGGCAGAAGAACAATAAGGGCTAGTTAATTGGGGTTAAGTGACTTGCCAAGAGTCACATAGCTAGAAAGTGTCTGAGACCAGATTTGAATCTATTACTTTTTTTCTCTTGCCCTGGCTCTCCGTCCACTGAGCCATCTAGCTACCCTGTGTATTGTTGTTGGTTTTTTTTTTTTTTGAGTTATTTAATACCTGTTTTCCTGTAAGAAATGATAAACAGAATGATTTTAAAAAAATATACAAAGGCTTATGTAAACTGATGCAAAATAAAGTGAGTAGAAGCAGGAGAACATTGTACAAAACAACAGCAATATTGTATAGTAATTAACTATGGATGACTTAGCTATTTTCAGCAATACAATGAGCTAAAACAACTCCAAAGGACTTTTAAAAAAATATTATCCACCACCAGACAAAGAACTGATGGAATCTAAATGTCAATAGAAGCATAGCATTTTCACTTTATTTTGCTCATAAGATTTTTTTTAGTAATATGTGTTTTCTTTCACCATATAAGAAATAAAATGTGGAAATATGTATTGTATAATAGTACATGTATAACCTATAGCATATTGCTTACTATCTCAGGGAGGAAAGAAGAGAGGGAGAGAATATGGAACTCAAAATGTAAGAAAGCAAATGTTAAAAATTTTATCTATGTTCTATTGGGAAAAAAATAAAATATTACTGAAAAAATGGGAAGTGCTAAATTTTGTATGATACTGAAAAACAAAAAAAAATTATCTATCTGTCAGCATGATGCTATGTCTCCAGTGCAGTACCACAAAGGTCTATGCTTGGCTTTGAACTGCTTAACATTTTTATCAACAACTTGAAAAAAGTATTGATAGTATTCTCCTCTAATTTACAGATAAACATGGCATCATCACATTTTTCCTATTATTTACTCCTATTCACTCTATTAAGAATATGTTAGCTGGGAAGAAAGCAAGATGGTAGTAACAGAGTCAAGACCTAAAAGAATCTTGATAGACTGGGACAGAGGTTCAAAACACATTGTTCAGGCTGCTTGAGGCCCACAACACTCCCTAGTACTGCCCAAACCAGATTAAAATGTAATAGGGAAATATTTAACAAAATAAATTAAAATATAGTAAAGCATAGATAATGTTAATATGTGATTTCCCAAGTCAATGTGGAGGCTGAAGGGATTCTGATATATGGTCTAGTGTTTTTATTTGAGTTTGACACCACTGGCCTAGGACAACTTTAGGCAAACTAGAGTCCAATGGTCAAATCTAGTTGGCCATTTTTTTTGTGTGTGTAGTCCATAGGCTAAGAATGATTTTTACATTTTTAAATGCATGGGCTGGGTTTGTTTGGTCCATGAGCCATTGTTTACTGATCTCTGGTCTTGATCACTAGACTGATTCTATTAAGATGAAATTCAATAAGTATAAATGTAAAGTCTTGCACTTTGGGCAAAAATTGAAATTCACAAATACAAAATATAGGAGGAATATGTAATGCAGGATTCATTGTTATGTGTGTAATAACAGAAATATTAGGGAAGCTGATGGTTTGGTCAGGGTCAGAAGTCTGCAAGACACTCTCCTCCCACACAGACAGGCTTGAGTGAGTAGGGAGAGGGTTGGGTACTCCTTGCCCTCAAACCCCTCCCCCCAAGCAGTTGGTTTCAGTTGATAATGGAGACAAGGCTGAGTGTCTTCAAGCAAGATACAGCAGAGGCTAATCTTTAATGATGTTCCCTTTCTCTAACTTATATTCTCCACAGGTCTGATTGAGGACTGAGTAGTGGCTAGTTATCTTAATGTTGAGGACTGAGATAGGTCTTGTCTTCTTAAGCTGGTAACTGTCAGGACTCAAGCTTAATGGCAACAGAGAGTACTGAGTATCCTCAAATAATTCCCAGGCACAGATATTGAAGATAAAGCTTATATTGATAATGAAAGAAAGGGAGGGGAAGGCAAGGATGGGTAATTAGGATTTGGATAAGAAATGGGAAGCCCTGGACTGTCAGGTTGAAGCTGCCCCTCCCCCCCCAGGAGGGAGTGGCAGACTCTAGCCAACTTGCTCTCAGAGCTAAAAAGTAATTGCTTCAATGTCTATATAACTAAATAATTATTATATTGATGCTGGAAAGGTCTAACCCTATTAGACAGGCTAACTCCTGAGTAGAAACCACAATGGCTTTTTCCACCATGGCCTCCCAGGTGAACCCCCAAATCAGGAGCAGCAAGCAGTAAGATCTCTTCCCCTCAACACCCAGGAAACAACTGTTTAACTCCCTCTCAACTGTCCCTCACCTAAAGTTCTCCGGGGGGGGGGGTCCCGTGGAATTCTGGTTGAGGCTTGACCCTGTATTTTGCAGGAATTCCATGCTGCCATCTTCTATATTACAGTAATCCCCCCTTTTCTGGTAGAAATTTCCACTGGAAATTCTGCAGGCTTAAGATATTTCAGCACAGTTTACCCTCTCTACACTATAACTAAGCAACTTCCTAAATGTCTTATTCCTAACCCCTTATTGCTATGGCTATGGCTTTTCTTACTATCTACCCATATCTAAGGAGGAAAAAAGGAAAGGTTAAACAAGGGGAAAAATGGGTTTGATATAAAATACAAGCATCATAACAAATGTAACAGAGTATCACAAGCAGAAAATCAAATCTGCAACAATTATAAGTTGCAATCACTATCCCTAAAGCATGCAATGTAAACATTTTTGAAACACATTCAAAGCAAAATTCTAAAAACCTACAGTGCTTTTTAACTTGCTCCTAACTCACAACAAAAAGAACATGGTAAAACTCCATAAGCAAAGTGTTATAGAACTGTCTATGCATTTAACTCTAAGTTTTCATGTTAGTACCTTACTTAAGCTATGTTAATGGTATTAATACTTCTAAGTTCTAAATCATTAGTATATTAATTCTATTTCATTAGATATAAATAAATGCAAAGCTATATACATTACTTATTCTCACAAACTATAGTGACTCTCCCTGACTAACTCCGTATTTCAAAAATCCCTAAGGCTACCTTTCCCTAAGGTATTAGTAACTCTATACTATGGGTTAGTAATTATAATAAAGGCTATCCACAATGCCTATTTACAGATGGAAGTTACCTTGATGTCTATCAAATCAAAAAACAAACAATGGATCTTTTGATATGTTAGAGATCCTAGGATACCCTTCCATTATATACAGCTATTTACATGTAATATGTACATATAATACATATAATACATATATACAAAAGTGACTCATTTATCTACATGAGGTCTATGTTAAAAGGTAAACAATCAGTTTTGTGTTGTGTTCAATGAACTAATGAATACTGATGCATTCACATACTTACCCCTTACTGCACTGGTCTTCTGGTCCACTGGAGAACCACAATTCTCCTTGTGTAGCCTATGTGGTGTGGCATGAAAACTACCATGTGATGTCACATCTGTGCAATGTGTGTTTATGACACTATATTATTTACAAAACTCTTGTGATTGTCCATTTCTTCGTGTCTCCTCTGCTGTGAATTGTTGCAGCTTATAGCTTCTATGTTCTTCGTTTCTTCATCTGTACCGCATGCATTTTTGTCTGTTGTCTATCGTCTTGCTGGGTGGTTGGCTTGTCACCTTCTCAATCAGGAACAATAGTCGTTGTGATGTAATTGTGTTAACTTTGTGTTGCAAAAAAAAATTTGTAATTTTGTTCTTGTTGGGTTTTTTTTTCTTTTTAAGATTTCAAGCAGTTTATTCTTCTTCAACAGTACATTCTGTTTGCTGTGGATCTGTCCATGCATTCATTTCATGTTGCTCTAAGTCAGTTGGTTCTTCATGGTGTTCTTACAGCATGTTCTTTTACAGGTTTCACATGTGTCTGTTCTCAACTTTTATGCACGTTGGACTTGTTAATAGTACTTGGTAAGGCCCGACCCATTTAGGGTCTAGAACAGATTTTCTTGCAAAGTTCCTTATGTAGACCATATCTCCTGGTTTAAGCTGATGTACAACACCCAGGAAACAACTGTTTAACTCCCTCTCAACTGTCCCTCACCCAAAGTTCTCGGGGGGGGGGGGTCCCGTGGAATTCTGGTTGAGACTTGACCCTGTATTTTGCAGGAATTCCATGCTGCCATCTTCTACATTACATTTATGCAAGATCTCTTGCATTTGCAAATTACCCTAGGAAATCCTGGCAGTTGGGAGAATGGAACTTTGGCCCAGCAGGTGCCAGTCCCAAGACCTGGCAGTTTGAGCTGGGAATATAAATACCCCTGCAGAACCAACCTGGGGGTTCTGATTTCCTTGACTTCACCCAGACACCCAGCTACCCCTGACTTACCCTTGGGGACCCCAGGAGGGGGAAGGGAGGTTGAAGGGAGTTTTGGGTTGTGGTTTGTGGGTAGGAAATTAGATTAGGTCAGCCTAGCAACAAGGACACCACTAAACCAAATTATCAACCTCATCTGTCTAGCTGGTGGATCACTTAACATTAGGGCAGTGGAAATTATCCCTGGCTGAGGGGCTGGTTCCTTCAGCCTGATCTTACCTTCTAGGTCCATTGCCAGCACTGGCCAGTTGCCCTTAGCAATAGCTTCTCCAGACCCTAGACTCTCTTTCCTCAGTCTTTCCTTCTGTGTTTAAATAAACTCTTAGCCTGAAACTGTGAGCTTCTGAAGTTAATTATAATGATAACTTAGGCTAAGGGACTGAGGAGAGGGGAGAACAGCAACCACTTGACTCTAAAGGAGGTACAGGGCAAGCATCCATTTTGTCCAGGAAGTGTGTGTGCCTCACTTCTTGTTGAGTTCTCCTTTCACTCCAGCAGGGAGAGGCTCCACACTCTCCACCTTAAAGGAGCCTATAGATAGTAGGGAGACTGGACATCACAGCCCAGGCTACACATCCCAAACTATTTCAAATTACCAGCTACAGTAGTTACAGGTTCCCTGGCCCAGGTAACTCAACTGAACCACCAGCTCACCTATTATCAGCCACATTTACCCTTATCTATATTTAGATATCATTTTTTTTTCTGAAAAAGACCTGAGACTTTTAGTGGAATGCAAGCTCAGTGTGATATAGTTCATCTCTGAGATGTCACAACCAAAAGAAGTTAATGAAATCTTGAGATGCATTATGAAAAACATAGAAATGATAGCTTCATTATACTCAGGCCCTCATGTGAGGTATTTTATTCTATTCTGTGTCTCAAGGTTTGAGAGGAAATTGATAAGGTGGAGTATATACAGTGGAAGGAAACCAAGATGGTGAAAGGGCCTCATTTCTACATCATATAGTTAAAGTATATTTAGTCTGGAAGTTCATGATATCTGTTATCAAATATTTGGAGGACTTCCATATGAAGGGAGTCCTAAATTTCTTCCATTTGGTTTCAGTGGAGAGAGCCAGGAACAAAAGGTAAAAAGTTTCAAAGAGGCAAATTAAAAGTTGATGTCAAGAAAAATGTCCAAATAATTAGAGTTGGCAAAAAGTGGAATGGACTGCCTAGAGAAAGTGTAAAGACCTGCCTTGTGGGTGTTCAAGCAGAGACCAGACAACTACATATAGCTTTGTTTTTGTGAGGATTCCTTTTGTATATATGGTTTGGTCCTTAGGATCATTGAGATTGCTTCTACTCTCAGATTATATGACTTTCTGATTAGTGAAAACTTTATATGTCTTATATATTTTAAAAATCTGGTTATGTTTAAAAAGTCACTATTCCTTTGCTTTATTGAAATTCACTTTCCTGGTCATCTTAGTATTTTGGCCTTGTGACCTATTATTTTTCCTTTCCTCCAACATCCTGATCTCTTCTCACTGCTCCACACCTTTCTCTTTCTCCATTTAGCTGTGGGTATAATAATCAAGTGAACAGTACTATTCCTGGAAAGATGTTGCACAATTGCTCTATGATTCCATTCAACATTCCTGTGACTATTTCTTGACTAAAAGACTTCTTTTTTTTTTTTTAGACCCTTAACTTCGGTGTATTGTCTCATAGGTGGAAGAGTGGTAAGGGTGGGCAATGGGGGTCAAGTGACTTGCCCAGGGTCACACAGCTGGGAAGTGGCTGAGGCTGGTTTTGAACCTAGGACCTCCTGTCTCTAGGCCTGACTCTAAAAGACTTCTTATTAACCGTCGCTCATTGTATTTGCAGTGTTATCCTATCAGAATGTAAGCTCCTTTGTGGCATAACCTATTTTCCTGTCAGTTCTGGTATTCCGGGCAATTAGACAAATGAAAAGTACATAATAGATGCTTAATACATGCTTTTAAAATCAATTTATTCTGCGCTGAGTTGTCGTGAAATCATTGTTGTTAACCAGATTTAGCTTTAAATTTCTTACAGAGCTGAGGAAAAGGAGAGGGAAAGATAATATAATATTGACACTTTGAATTGTTAGCAGAGTGAATTTCATATTTATACATTGTGGTTACATATATATATACATATATATGTTCTGTTAGGCCCTATAATAAACACCTTGGTTTGAGATCACTATAATTTTTAAAAATTGGATGGGACGAATGAGAAAAAATATTAGTATTCCACAAGTTTCTGGTATAAATACAGAGCAGTGTACAAAATATGTGATTCATAAGAAATGTCTTTATGATTTAAAAATAAATTTAACTGATCATTTTTTAACATTCTATTTTATTTTCAGATCTGTATTCTTACTGTTCCTATCCCTAACCCCATTCATTAAGAAAGTAAGAAAAACAAAACCTGTTACACACTTGTATAGACAAATTCCAGAACTGTGTATGTTAAAAAAATATTATTCAATCTGAATTCCGAGTCTATTTTCTCCATATCAGGAGTTAGGAGGCATGTTTTATGATCAGTTCTCTGGAACTGTGGTTGGTTATTGTGTTGATCAGAATTTCTAAGTTTTTCAAAGATATTTCTCTTTATAATATTGGTGCTATTGTATAAACTATTTTCCTATTTCTGCTCACTTCACTTTGTATCAATTCATACAAGTTTTGCTAGGATTTTCTGAAACCATCTCCTTCATCATTTTTTACAAATGATGGCATTCCATCACATTCATGTAGGCAAGAGTTTCTATGAAAAAGTTTTTAACATCCAAGAATGTTACTTGGTCAGTCATTTCCCAGATGATGGACACTACTTAGGCTTCATGTATGAACCTTGTGACATACCTTGTCTGTTGTCCATAGACCACTCTTCTTAAGTATAAAGAGGCCAGAGGCTGACCATCATGTGGTAAATTCTTTGGCCATGGTAATCCATTTTATCTACTATGCCTTAAGCTACATTGACTTGTGATATTTATGAAAGTATGGATTATAATAATAATAAATAAGATTTATATGACTTTTTGAAGCTGCAAAATGATTCAAAATATTATTTTATTTATCTTTATAAGAACACTTGGAAGTTGATGCTATTCTTATCCTTATTTAACAGATGAGGAAACTGAGTTGGATAGTGGCTAAGTGACTTGCCTAGGGTCACATAGCTTTCATGTGTCTGAAGCTAAATTTGGATTTAGTTAACCTTGTTTCTAAGTTTAGTGGCCTGTATAATGTGTCACCTAGCTGCCTTCAAATTAATACTGACATCAACATGAAATTTCAAGTTGGAATAACTGATATTTTCAAAGCACTTTAAGATTTTCAAAGCACAAGACATATATTAACTTACTTGATTTTCACAAAAACCTTAGCAAAGACCAAATATACATATGCTTGTTGATTGATCCGCATCTTTACAGAAAAGGAAACCGAAGATATAAAATAGATATCCTTATGAAATTATTATATCCAATATATATAAAATTATCCTCATGAAAACTGTAAAACCTGTGAATGGAAACTGTTGTTTGTGGGTATAAACTGTGAATGCAAGTGTCATTTAGAGAAGTAGCTTTAAAGAATGTGCTCCCCTTAGACCAGTGGCTCCCAAGCTTTTTTGGCCTACCGCCCCCTTTCCAGAAAAAATATTACTTAGCCCCCTGGAAATTAATTTAAAAAAAATTTTAATAGGAATTAATAGGAAAGATAAATGCACCTGTAGCCATCACTGCCCCCCTGGATTGCTACAGCACCCACCAACGGGCGGTAGAGCCCACTTTGGGAATCACTGCCTTAGACTATGAACTTCCTGCATGATTTTTAGGGCTTCTCAGAAGGGAGCATAACTAGGCAAGGCAAATAAAGATTCTTTTTCCACTGGGGCTAACAGAGGGAGTCTGCCTCTCTGAGGTTTCTCTTTATCCAGGAAGGAAAGGATGTGGAAACTTGAATTCCCTTCAGGGACAGTTCTAGTATAAAGGATAGAAAGGATCACAGTTAAATGGACCCTAGACCAGCATTGGCGAACCTTTTAGGGATCAGGTGCCCAAATTGCACTTTAAAGCCATCTGTGAGTCCCCCACATTACCCTAGAGAGAGGAAGTGGTCAGCTGAACAGAGGAGTGGGCCATGCAAAAAATGTCCTCAGGAACAGTGGGAGTGGGAATGGTGCAGCCCCCTCTATGCCACTGTGGCACGTTGTGCCACATGTTCAGCAACATAGCTCTAGACCACACGTAGCACCTGAGAAACAGTTCCCTGATCATTATCTTCCCATAGAGAGTGAGTACTTTAGGGCCTCAGCCCTTTTGGAAAGGGAAGGAAAGTGCTGCCTTAGACATAAGAGTTCTCATAGAGAGCAAGCAAAACCCTTCAGATGTCTCTTAGGACTTTATGCTCTGGAAGAGATGGCATGTCAGGTCTCAGGCCTAATTTGCTCAAAAGGATGATTCGCTTTTCTCCACAGAGAGGCAGGTATCATGGACCCAGAAAGCTCTAAATTAAGATATAAGCTGTAGGATTGTCCTTTGGACCATAATATGTTCCTCCCTATCTTGTATTTGCCCTAATCACCAAAATTTCCATGTGTCTCTGAGAACTAAACAAAAATCTTTTAATGATATTCATGATAATATATCCAGAACTTTTAGGGACCACTGGTGTATTATGATATTACTTGCTTTTCCGTCAGTCTTTTTTTTTTTTTTGATTGATTCTGACTTGATTTGCCCTTTTCAAAATTGCTTTCTACTTCATATTCTTATAGCTCAGAGAGTCAATGCTTTATCCAGCTGCCATGATTCCTAATGGAAGCAATCACTTCTATTCCAAGGCCATGTGTTTAATTGCATGGTTCATAACATTGGGAAGGACAATGATATATCACTGAGATTCCTATCTCCTAGTGTTCCTTTTGAAAGAATTGAACAGAACAGATGGCACTTTAGGAATCACCATGTGTAGGGACCTCACAAGGGTATGTCTTGTATATCTTGTCTAGTTTATCTTGGGCCTTAGTTTTGAGGATAATAAATAACCACCATGTATTCATAAGAAACAATGTTTGTACCAGTAAACTTCAATGACTAGAACTTTGCTCATTGCTTTAGGCACTGTCGATTTAGCATAAAGTATAGTGGGAATCTGGCAATATTTGGTTAATTTACTCAATAGACTGAGTGAAACTAGATAATTTAATATCTACAGAAGATTTCTTTGCTATTCTGAGCTGGGCCTAATTCAGACTAGTCTCAAGATTGTTTAGGCATGATATTAGAACAGAATAAGATATTCAGAGATCATTGAAAGCTAACTAAAGGGGATTTTCTTAATCATATGAAGAGAAGAATATTCAACAAGAGTAGATATTGAGAACTCCTTGAGTTGATTCAACTAAACTAAGTTCCAAATTGAGATTTATATTGATAGCTCCAGCTCCTTGTGGCAGCTTTGAACTCAGCAGGAAAGTGGACAAACAATACATTTCCAAAGTTTTATATTTTTATCTTTGACTATTTAGTGCTTGGACTCCAACTTGATTCCTTGGTTTTCTTGTTTCCTTTCTTCACCTTATCCACAAGGTTGAACTTTAGTAATGACATTGACATTCAATAAGTCTAAGCCCCAGAAAAACCAGGCAACCTATGCTAATTAAGACCATCTCCCCACTCCTCCAAGGGTTTGGACTTTCCTATTCCAAGATAATACATTGACTTGGTTCATGGTTTGTTTTTTTTTAATAGCCAAGTGGCTTTGCCCATTTATACTTGCTCAACATGTACAGTTCTTGCTTAGGTCTTTATAAGTTCAAGTAATTTTCCAGTGGCATGGGGGAGGGATAAAGGGTAAAGGAAAAAGGTGGGGTTTTACTCACTTTCTCTTGATGCCATGATGATATCAATAGAGCATATGAACTGTACACCATTAGACTTTTGCTCTTACTATATGACTATATTTCATTTTTGATCTTACACCTTGTTAATCTTTTACTTCAGTTCTTAACAGTGCTTTAGACTGATCATACCTACCATGTGCTTCTTCCTTGCTTTCTGAGTGAACTCATTTTTTAATTCCTTGAAAGCTTTAGTGTTCCATGATTTATGATTACATGGAAAAATGGGAGAATATTGGAATTTTAAGACTGTCCTTTCTCCATTTTTGAAAAATTTTGAAAAATAAAGGGAAGTTTACAATTTTGAAAGGAACTTGTTTTGCTCCCCTACTCTCATTTAATTTAGGTCAAACTTACTCTCTACTTTTAGCATCTATGCAAGTTGGGAGCTACGAAGACCGGGGTTCAAGTGCTGCCTGTAACACATACTGTGACATTGAGTAAGTCACTTAACCTCTCACTGCGATAGGCAATTTTCTCAAGTCTCTAAGTTGCAGAGAATGAATGGACTTGCTTTGGTAGATTAAGATTGACATCTTGGAAGTTGCTAATGAAATTTCAAGACCAGTACTAATCTATAGTACCTTTTAAAAATGCTGATAAGTATATTTGGAACTGTAATGTTTGAAAAAGTTTTGTTATGAGAATGTACAGCTTTCCTATTTTTTCCTGTCTATTATTTTATTTCTATTTCCATGCTTAAGTGTCTCTCATAGTTGACTTTGCTTAGTTGGGTCTTTTGCCAAACATTTTAAAAATTGCTTTTATTTTCTTTATCCTTCATTTCTTCAGTTAGATTCAACTCTTTCTTGGCAAAGATAAAGGAATGGTTTGCCATTTCCTTCTTCAATGTTTCCATTTTACAAATGAGAAACTTAGGCAAATAGGAGTTAAATAACTTGCCCAGGGTCACTCAGATCTTCTTGATTCCAGGCTGAGTACTCTATCCATCACACTACCTCACTCCTTTTTTTTTATTCTCATATTTCTCTTTGTGATGAGATTATATTTTACTTAATCTTTTAACATCTTCCTCTTTAAGATGTTATAAATGAATTTTTTATTTAAAACTAGTATTTCTCATGAAGGCAATATCTTTTAGTTTGACAAGTGAAATGTTTGTTGATACATGTATGTTTTAATATCTTGGTCTCATTTTTATGGTAATTTACTTATATTGGTTAAACTTCTGTATTGTAATATGTATCCATGTCTTTTTTTCTGCCTTCTTTTTTGTGAAGTCTTTGTTTCATGGCTGCCAATGCTTTCCCCCATGAAGTAGGTTTTTATCTATTTTGTACTTTCCAGACTTCTATACTTTTTTTACTAGCTGCCTTTTTCCTACCTGTGCATTCTTCATGGTCCCCTCTCCTGCTTTCCAGTTCTCTATCATGTATTGTCTCTGCCTCCCCACCAGAATGTGAGTTTCTTGAGGGTGGAGACTATCATAATTGTTTCTATTTAGTCATATTGTTTAACAAAGTGTCTGGTAAAATAAGAGAGTACTTAATAAATGCTCTATGGATATGTCTGTCTCCATCCATCCATCTATTTGCATAATGTCTTACTCATTAGAGTTTAAGCTCCTTTAGGAGAACTGTTCCAATTTTTGTTTTTTCTTTCTTTTTTCTTTCTTTTTTTTAGTGTCCATGACAATATTTAGTGAGTGCTAGGTAATAAATAAATGTTTTTTGATTGTTCATTTAAAATCATTAACTTATTTAAAATAGGTCAGGATGGAATTATTTTAATAACAAATCACATATTTTTCTAATTTTTATTCTTCTAGATTTTTACTGATTTTGATTTTTCCTTTAACAAGCTGATGACCTGATAAGCAGTTATTTAATTAAAGGTAATGAAGTGTTTCCTGTCCATCTACCTATCCATTCATCCATCTATGTGCATGCTTGTTTAATTGCTTGTTCCTCTTTGTAAGCTGAAGCTTCAGTTTTTGGAAAGCGCTTCATTATATATGTATGAGACTTTCCCACAGGCCCACAAGGCCTTTGTTTCTTATTTCCTCTTCCTAGCTGTTTTTAGGAGGATTAAACATATATAATTTTTTTGTTATCATAGTGATCATAAATATCACATATTTCATATTTGATATTCACTTTCTTTATGGGTCAATGTAATTAGATAATTATTAAATCTGTACTTTGTGCTCTTCATTTCTTACCTGTCTGTACAACTTTGGTATTTCTCTGACTTACTTCTTCACCATGCCCCAGGGAGCTCATTACTAGGAAAAAATCATTTTTTTTTAGATCTCATAAGCTTTGGTACTTTACCTTATCAATATCCCTGGAGGGTGGGTCCCTGAACTTCAAACTTCTATTTAAGTAGACATCGTTTTTTTCTTACCTGGCTGTGCTACCTTGAGACATCTCAAATTGATCTCTATATAGTTAGATACCTTTCTTTTTCTCTCTTGTCCTTCCAGCTTCCTTCTGAGTATTGATTTTTCCCGCGACACTCTAAGTTCCTTGAGTGAAAGAACTGCCTTTTTCTCATTCATATGTCTAGCACAGTGCTTGATAAATAGAAGATATTTCATAAATATTGATTGATTGATGTAGAAATAGGGTTTAATTTCATCTCCTGAAATGAACATAAATGTGCTTTAGAAATACTCAAGTTTTTTGAATCTAGAAAGTTTTAATCACTCTGCCAGAGCTGAACTTTCTACATCTCCCTCTCAGTTACCAGTGAAAGACTAGTATAAATAAGTCAAGGACTCTGCAAATACTCAGAAATGAGTACATTGGTCAGTTCCCCTCTACAATTCCTCCATTTCAACATTGTAGCTCAGGCTTGCATTTCTAATGTACTCACGTACCTATCCAAACTAAACATGCCTCATAAACTGGGATATTCTTCCTTTTAAAAAATAATACTAATTATTGCTAACTTTATATGGTATAAAGGTTCTTAACATTTTTCATGTCATGGACACTTTTGGTAGTCTTGTAAAACCTATAAACCTTTTCAGAATAATTTCTTTTTAAAATGCATGAAATTCAACTACATAAGTTTACAAAAAAAAAAAACCTATATACACTTACCTAAGTTGTGTGTGTGTGTGTGTGTGTGTGTGTGTGTGTGTGTGTGTGTGTGTGTGTTAAAACCCTTACCTTCCACCTTAGAATCAATACTATGTATTGGTTCCAAGGCAGAAGAATGGTAAGGGCTAGGTAGTAGGGGTTAAGTGACAAGCCCAGGATCATACAACTAGGAAGTGTCTGAGGCCAGATTTGAATCTGGGACCTCCTGTCTCTAGACCTGGCTCTCAATCCCCTGAGCTACCTAGATGTCCCTGATAAAATATATTTTAAAAGTTCATGGATTCTAGTTTAAGAAACCCCAATAAAGCCATTTAGGGCTTTCAATGTTCTTTATGAATATTGTTTCATTTGATAATGTTATAAAGATGGAAATATTATAGATATGAATTGTGTAATTTATAGAATATTTTGGAAACTTAATATATTTAAAATTGCTAGGGAAATAATGCCAAGAAAAACTAAGTCCTGAGATCTGAATCCTCAGGTTTGAAATATGTAGCCAAAAGAAAATGTTATAAACATATTATTACATAATGCACTTTTAGGTTTAGCAAGATAAATATGGAAAGCACAAAAATAAAGCTAGCATTAATTTATTTTTCACTTTCTTTTGGGTTGAAAAGTTGCTATGCAATACTATAATTTTTTTGAAAATTTACTTGAAAAGAAGTTTATTTGAAATTCAAAGAGGTAGGGATCAGAGACAATGTTGTGAATTTGAATTTAGGGTTTGAGCTGTATTTTAATTTAATTTTTTTCTAAATATGACATTTTGTGATATTTGAACAATTTTTTAGATACAACATGATCAAATGCCATATCAGGGGAGTTTCAAGTTTGGGTTAAATTATGGGGATGTAAACTGAGCTGCAGGGTGGTGGTTCTGAAGCAAGACAAGGATAACCTAAGGGAAAACTTGAATTAAAAGAAGAGTAAGAATAAGGAATAAGTGAATGGAAATGGAAACGTTCATTTAGAGTAGCATAAAAGTCTTCATTAATTAAAGAGAATACCTACCTTATGGAACAATCAGCTAAGGTTATTTATCTCATGATAAATTGTGATTATGATTATCTCTTTCACCCACTTTACTTGTTCCACTGATTTGTTCCCTGATTATTTCTACCTTGTGACCTAAATGGTCTAATTGTAATGGTTTTTGTTTTGTTTTTGCTCCTGTGCTACATTTGAAAACTGAAATCTGTTGGGTTTTGGGAATAAGATTCCCTTGTAGCCTTGAGAGTGATTTAGAATCACTTTGGCAATTGAATGAAAGGTAGATGTTTCTACAGAGGAAACATCTTGTAATTGGCTTAAAGAATCAGATATACCTTTAGAGCAGTGGTCCCTAAATTTTTTCAGCCTACTGCCCCCTTTCCAGAAAAAATATTACTTAGCACCCCCTGTCACATACTATCACCACCCCCTTACAGTTATTCACCACCCCCAAATGCACCTGTGGCCATCACCATTCCCCTGGATCGATGCAGCACCCACCAGGGGGTGGTGGCACCCACTTTGGGAATCACTGCTCTAGAGCAACAGTGAGGTCAGTTATGAAATGAACCAATTCAGTGATAGAAGAAATCCATTTGGGAGAATTCCATGTTGAGAGTTGGAATCAAATCCCTTTGTTTGGAAAAAGAAGAGAGTTCTTTTAACTTTTTTCCTCATTTCACCATTTTCCAAAGCATGGACCATTAGGAGCCAATACATTTATTTAGGAATAAGAGCCACCTAAGGAAAAACAGCTTCAAGTATCATGACTCCTTAACTTGGAAAGTCCAGCTTTGGAATGTGTAGAGCTACTGAGCCCATAATCATTTGTTAAGTACATACTATGTTCTGGAACCCTCATAGTCTAACAGATAACTACACTGAAAGAGAACTTTATAAGGATTCTACAAAGAAAGAAACCTTCGGCAACAAGGAGTTATGTGTTATCCCTTGTCACATGTGTTCTATTTCATATGAGACTAATTTTCTAATATAAGTTCACACACTTACCCCACAGTCCTTATAGGAGAACTTTTTTTTTTAGTTTTCTTCATCAACTTTAGCTTATTTTGTGATTAGGGCTGTATCATACTTATGGTTTCATTCTTTATTCCTGTCCCTTGCTTCCTTATTCTGCAAGTGATTTTTAAACATTGATTGATAAGTTCCCTAATTATCTCTTTGGACAATTCTAGATTTTACTTATTGGAATGGTTCTCTTTATGTCTTCAAATTTTCATTTTTAAGAGCTATCCAAGACAAAAAGGGGAAAATACATGCAGGTTCAAGGATTCAACTTCCCAAGTACAAAATTAAAGAGATGCACCTAGACAATAATTGTTGATGTGAAATGCATTTGGGAACTATAAGGTCAAAATATATCTATAGTGTGTTGTGACATCCATCAAAATGCCATTGGGCATTACTCAGAATCATTGTCCAGAATGAGAGAGGTAATAGTCTCACTCTATATCCTGCTGTGTTCAGACTGTGGTATTCCATTTTGTTTTCAAAGTTATCCTCACAAACTGGAATTTGTTCAGAGGAGGGCATTCAAGAGAACATGTTATAGAAGTATTTATCAATGAAACTGAAGACATTTAGATTAGAGAGTGTAGAATTTAAGGATATTACAGTCTAGCAGTAGACATTTACATGAGTGGTCCTTGTGACCTGTGGAGGGAAGCCAGGGACTGGAAAACAAGAGGCAAAGTAAAAGATTATAGACATATAGAGTAAAGAGACACAAAAAGGTTTTTTTGGAAAATGGCTTAAGCCAAACTGCTTCTTTGAGCAGGTGCTCAAGGAATATATTTAAATGAAAATAGAACAACAAGAATACAGTCAAATCACAAAACAAAAGAGAGGACAAAATATTTTCGAACAGGAGTACAAGATTTTTACAAGGGTTTGCAAGATTTGTGGGAAAGGAAGTTGATTCCTAAAGTTGTGGATTGAAAACTCTGCTACCTATGTGAAACTTGTTTCCTGGATGATTCAACTTTGAACTTATTCAGGGATCTTCCTGAGTCTTATCTCAATAACAGGATTTCTATTCTACTAACTCAGAGAAGAGTGTGAAACTTTTGTGTGCTTTCAGACTGTCAGGCCCCTCTTCTCGGTAAGAAGTCTAAGAGTGTGTGACATACACCACAAGTCAAGAGAAGTTTAATTCCTTTGTTATATAATTTTATCCCCAAACCAATTTTCTGATAGAAGGATTTGATATAAATCAATCTTATGAATTATTAAATATATAGCCACAACAAGAAAAATGCCTTTGCAACCATATTTTGCAACTACTGACCCTGAACCCTTGTTCATTGGAATCAGCTTTGACTACATATTCATAATTCTTAGGATTCCTTTAAAGGATGATGTCAGTCAGCTGGTGAGCATTAATTATGTAATCATCATGTACTGGACCCATGTTGGAGAACCTATGGCACATGTGCCAGAAGGTGCTGCTCCCCTCCCCCTCTTTTCATCCACCTTAAGTAATTTCTCTCATCTCCTGCCCCTCTGTCCAACAGTCCAATGAGAGTGCTTCCTCCCTCCTATGTCTGAGGTAAGATGGAGGGCTCACATGGAGTGTGAGGGTTGCAATTTGGGCACTTGTTCTCTAAAAGGTTTGCTGTCACTGTCCTAGGCACTTTGTTCACAGGTATGATGACGAAAAGAAAATATTTCAATAAAAATATTCTATTTGAAAAAAAGGGGAAAAAGCATATACAAAGAGCATATACAAAATGCATTATGTCCCAAAACTTTTAGCGCAGCTTAAAGTTAAAGTTTTAGTAACTTAAAGCTGCACTAAGACTTTGGGGACAGTCTGTATATATAACTTGGGGGGAGAGCTAGAAGAACAAGGAAAAACTTCATAGAGGAGATGGCATATGAACTGATAGGCTGATAGCTGACATAAAATAATGTTAATAGCAGCACATCTATAAAACACTTTAAGTATAGACAGTGCTGTTATCTATGATGTACCTTGTATGATTGTTTTGCTGTCTAGTTGAATGGTGGTATGAAGAAGTTGTTTTTTTGTTTCTGGGAGAAGCATTGGCAGTTTTCTAAAGATAGTCCAGTCTACTCTCCTCATTAACTCTGGACCCAATTCTTGATTTATTTATTTATTTATTTATTTATTTATTTATTTTTTTAAACCCTTGTACTTTCGGTGTATTGTCTCATAGGTGGAATATTGGTAAGGGTAGGCAATGGGGGTCAAGTGACTTGCCCAGGGTCACACAGCTGGGAAGTGGCTGAGGCCGGGTTTGAACCTAGGACCTCCTGTCTCTAGGCCTGACTCTCACTCCACTGAGCTACCCAGCTGCCCCCTTCATTTATTTGTATTAATTGTTATAGGAAGGCATACTGTTGGACAAATTTTAGGTTGTTCAGTTAAATGAATGTCACAATCTGGATAATAGATACTCTTCATCTACCTTGTCTTTCCTGTGTAGATGGTAAGGCTAAATTCTTTTGATAAATTGTGAATCACTTTCAGTAGGTCCTCCAGTGTTTTTGGGAAAATGTCATCTGCAAACAAGAGCATTTGGAAGATCCCCTGTTCACAAAGAATGCCCTCTGATCACATATGGCATTGGAATGGTGTGCACAAACTTCAGTGGGGAACTTCAAAGAGAGAAAAGAAAATATATCATAAAAGAAATATTTGATAGGAAAAGGAAATAGGTTGGTCCTGTGATGAAGATGATCATTGTATAGACAGAGTACTCTCCCAGTAGATTTGTGATATTACAAGAAAGTGAGGAAGGCTTCCAGAAGGTTAGATGTACCTATTATAGTGAATTTATGAGATGACATATGCAAGAGAATGGACACTCATGGATCAGTGAGATCTGTATCATTAATGGGAACATCAAAATTGATGACACCAGGGAAGCATAATAATTTGTTCCCAAAATGTCTCATATATATTCTTATTTGAGTCTCACAAAACCCTGTGAGGTAGTCAGTAGGTATATTCTTAATCATTTTATAGACAAGGAAAAGAGAGGCTAAATTGCTTGTCTATCATCACACAGCTAGAAGGAGTCAGAGGCAGGATTTAGACAGAGAGTATGCAAACTACGGGCTTACTACTTTATCCACTATGTCCCCTTGACTCTTTTGAGTGGCTGTCATACAGAAAATGTTTATTCTCTTTGATTTGAGAGCAGAAATTGAAGCAATGGGTGGAAGTTTCAAAAAGGTAGATTTTGACTTAGTGTGGGGAAAATTTATTCCTATAATTAGAGATGCACAGAAATGTGCCTAAACAGTCTGTCAGTTGCCCTTCAGAACTTTTCATATAGAAGCTTAATGACTACTTGTAGGACATGTTTTAGGCAATATTCTTAAAAAAATTCTTACCTTCTGTCTTAGAATATGGTGTCTTGATTCTAAGGCAGAATGAGTGATAAGAACTAGACAATGGGGGTTAAGTGATTTACTCAGAGTTACACAGGTAGGAACTATCTGAAGCCATATTTAAGCCCAGGGTCTCCTGTTTCTAGGCCTGACTCAATGTTTTGAGCCACCTAGCTTCACCTTGTAGGCAATATTTTTTTTTTTTATCAGATTTGAATTGACTCTGAGTGACTAATTTTCTATATTTCTGGATGGTTAGGAAATAATTATATGTATTACAAAAATTTTAGTCCCATAGAAATAGGATTCATAACCTTGTTTCTTCCAGGCATAAATTAACTTGGTGAATTTAAAAGAGGAATTGGTTTAAAAATTACATTTCTAAGTAACACTTTTGAGGAAAACAGTTATGTATCTTTGTTTACTTGTATTTACTTTGAAAGGAAATATCTACCCAAGATAGTGATTTTATTTTCAACCAAAACCAACTGCACTGAGAGAGTTTTATTCTGAATATTTTGAGGTATCTTGGATTGGAGTAGCAACTTTGAAATTAAGCCTCCTTTTTTTTTTAAGGTAATTTTGAAATGAAGCCTCCTTTTAAAGCTACCCTCATTACCATATTTTTAGCTAATATTTCTCTACTCCAACGAATCCATCTTCTTTTCAATGTGGATAATTTCTTTTTCTGGTATAGATTTCAACCCATCTCTTCCCCTTCATCCTATGTGTTTCTTATCTAAATCCTACAAAGCCTCCAGTACGCCAAAGTACTGGACATTATTCTCTCATTTCTTGATCATGAGAGGATAACAATAGAGCATTTTAGTAGTCCATTTTTTCATTCCTTTTCATTTTTCAAGAGTGTTATATGTTCTTTTAAAATAATTAATCTCTTTGATTTCCTTTTTGCCTCTCTTCTTGCAAAATTCTTTGATAGCAGGATATAGCAAACTATATCTACTAGCCATGTGCCTCTATGCTAATTCTTTTTAGTGACCCTCAGGATAAAATTCCTAGATACTGTGATATTCCATGACTAACAGCATTACCAGAAAAAGTTTGATGTTAAAAAAATATGGACCTTTGTTTCTAGGAGAAGTTTGGGATTTTCAAAAGCACTATGCATCTTCCTAAATATAATGCAACCTGCTTTCTTCTTATTCAATTCTGGGTAAATCTAATTATTCTTCAGCATATGTTATACACACACAAATAAAACACTAACTCTATGGGTTCTCCATCCAACTTCATATCAGAAATTATTCCTTATTCACTTTGTTTTTCCTATTGCTCGAATTAGACTGAAGATTATTGTTCTCATTTAGGCATTCCAAGGCTTAATGCAATAAACATAATTACATCCACAAATAAGACCAATTAGAATTCACTATATGTAAGGACTCCCTCTTTTATTTGTCCTCTCCTCTGAATATACTTCATGACCCTGGATCAAATTCTCCCCCTTTTCTTTCTTTTGTCAAAGCCTCCTGCTCAAGTCCTTTCCTTCTCATCCACCTCATTTCCTTTTTGTCAGTTTCTTCAAGTTGCTCACATTCACCTGTATTAGCACAGATCTTCTCTTTTCTCAGCTTTTCAAGTTCCCCCAAATTTCCACTCCACAAATTCAATCTCTAATTTTCCCAATTCTAAAAGTATCTACCTCCTCTTCACAATCCCCTCTATTTCATCTTAAGCCTTTCAGATGTTTTTTAACCCACTCCACCTTTTTGCACCAAAGCAGAAATGACTGGCTCATCATCATTCCTAAACATCCATTTATGATATCCTATTTGTGATTTCTTTAATACAAGTCTTTGTTGGACATGTGCTCTACTATGTTTTCCATGAATAGTTCTCTCCATTGTCTTTTGGATGAACCATGGTTTTGATTCTTCAAATATTGCAGTACTTCAGGATTTGTAACCATTTAACATCTTTGGGAAAACAATGGCATCAAAGAATTGGAATTTGGTGTTAGGGACCACTTTGGGATTTTTGGAAACATTGTACAGTTTCCCAAATTCAATGCATTCTGTTTTTTTAAATCCTGGTTGATCAATTCTAGAGGATTCATCTATCATTATGTCTTTTCACTAACTATTTCCCAAATCTTGAGTGATCTTTTCCCTCACCACCACTGACTAGATTCCATAACTTCCTACAAAGATCAGTTAAAAATTCTACCTTCTGCAGAAAGTTTTTCCTACTTTCTCCACCCTCTAAAATTCTCCAGGAACACTTTGTCCTTGGTCCCTGTCACTCCCTTCTTGTATTTACTTACTATATCATCATGTCAAGCCATGTTAACTAGCATTTATTAAGTATCTACTATATGCCTGATACTGTGCTGATATAGGAATACAAAGAAATACAAAAAATAACTCGAGCTCAAGGAATTTACAGTTTAATGTGGAAACAATATGCAAACAACTATGTAAAAATATGATACACACACATACATGATACACCAGTGGTATCAGGCTGAGAAGGGAAGATTATGGAGACCCAGGAAAGACCTCCTTGCACAAGGTAAAACTTACTTTGAGACAAAGAATTCAAGAAAAGGAAGAGGAAAGATAAAGTGGAAGTACCCTAGGCAAGAGGGAAAGCCAGTAAAAAACCCCAGTATTGAGAGATATAGCATTATTTTTGAGGAACAGGAAGAAGGCCAGTGTCACAGGATAGAAGTATAGATGGAAGGAATAAGGTGTAAGAAGATTGGAAAGATGGAATGTAAATTATCTTGGGTTTTCTGTTTCATTCATTTGTTAGTATCTGAACACCCAACAGAGTGCCTTACATGGAGCAGGTGCTTCATAAATGTTTATTGAATTAAATTGTTGTTAATAGGAGAGTTTAGTTAGTAGAGGAGCATTAGGTTACTGAAAGACAAAGAAGATGGTACAGTAAAATTTGTTAGGGAATATTTGTGCACACTTGAATAGATAATATATGATTTGATGGAGCAAAATCCAGAAGAAAAGGACCCTAAAATTAAAATAAGTTATTGAGTCTTCAATTCAGCTGAATAAATGAGTCACTGACAAGACTAGAAAATAAGTGCTACAGCAGGATCCCCTATACACCAGCTAAAATATGAAAAACTATGTTATAATATATGATTTCTTGTACTGAGGAATGAATATAACCTTATTTTCCACATTTATCACCCAACTAATTTTAAGTACTTTCACATAACACACTATTCTTTAAGAATTTAAATAGAGTTTTATATGACATGCTACAGAACCAATCAGTCATTTTTTGACATAATGAATCAAGGATTTAATTTTTCCCAATGATCTGATCTATAATGACACTGCCTGATTATTTATGCTCACAAGATTTTTTCTTTAGTTATCCAAGAGAAATTTATTAAAAAGAAAATGGAAATCTTTACCAATTATTTAACAAGACTACTAGAAATATTGCATTTTGAAATAATAATAAATGAAACAGCCCTAAGTTGATTTATTCCTCCTTCAAAATGAACATTGGTAACTATTATAGCTTGCTATTTGAATCATTCCAAAGAACATCTATATAAATATAATGACATTATTAAGTCATTGCCCCCACTAACATTTGAGGTTTATAGTATCTTTATCTGTCCATTGTCATAATGATGCACTTGGCTCACAGAGTTCCAAAACAGAGATATGTCTTTTGCATTTAGTCTAATTTATGTCCATCATTTATCTTTCTAAGTTATATATGAAAAGTCTCAGTAAAAGATTGATTTGATCTTCATTAGTATCAAAGTTAAAATGATCAAAATATTACTGATTTATTCTTTCATGTCAAATTATATTTTACAATATCAATCAATTAATGAGCAAATATTTATTAAGAGCTTACAATGTACCTGTTTGGGGGATGGAAGAATGGAGCAGAGGGCCACTAAGTAGTTTAGGGAAGAAGGGCAGGTGGGGAGACAAAGAAAGACTTGAGGTAGAAGATAGTTCTGAAACCAAGTCCTAAAGAAAGTTATTTATGTGAGTTATACTTTGAGAAGAGAGAACATTTCAAATATGGGATATAGATAGTGAAAAATCATGGAAATGAGTTCTGTGTGTGCAAAACAAGAAGGCAAATTTAGTAGACAGTACTATAAGAGAAGAAAAGTAATGTATTATGAAGATGGAAAGTAGGTTGGGGGGCTTGTGAAAGGCATTATAAACAAAACAGAACAATTTATATTTTGTCCTAAAGGTAATGGGATAGCTTTTAGAGTTGATTAGCAGGAGAATGACAAGGTCAGAACTATACATATGAAAAATTATTTTGTGTATATGCATGGTGAATTACAGTTGGGAGATACTTGAGGTAGTAGAGACCAGTTAAGATATAATCTATATACATGGAGCTAATTTACAGTTCACATTGTTGTTATCCTGAATGGGACCAGGATCCTCCTCTGTTATGAACTGCAGCTGAATGGGTTCTGCATTCTGATTTAAGTTTTCCCAGTTTCACTGATGATGAAAACATCTAAAGAAAGAATTAATGGAAGTTCAATGCATATCAAAGCATATTATCTTTTGGGGTTTTTAATGTGTTTTCTTACACATGACTAAAATGGAAATACGCTTTGCATGACTGCACATGTATAACCTATATCAAATTATTTATCTTCTCAATGAGGGGAGGAGAAGAAGGGAGGGAGAGAATTTGGAATTCAAAATTTTAAAAATGAATGTTAAAAAATTGTTTTTACATGTAATTAGGAAAAATATCTTAAAATTCTCCCATTTTGGAGTAATAGAAAAATGTTGGATCTCAGATATTCCTTGGTAGATAGGGTGTTTCGTTGGGTGACCAAGTGTAGGTCAGTGGCTGGGATAATGGTTATATAGTTAAAGAACTGGGAAGTGGTGTCTGGAGCAGAAGTAGTGTTGAAAACTAGAATCAGTAAAGTCTAAGGAGGCTTGTAATAAAAACTAGACTTTAGTGGTTTGATTGCAGAGCTAAAAACAACAAGAGAGTTAATTTGGCAAAGAATTTTCTGAATTTGCTACTATAAAAAGAAAATATAATTAAGCAGCTGCTCATTTGTATTAACTTAAGAATCCCTTTAAGTTGATACCTTACAACTGATTTGTAGTAAGAATACTGTCCCAGGCCAAAGTCAATGTATGTAAACAGAATTGGAATGTAGTTCCAGGATAGTACGTGAGTGATGGTTTTAAGTGTGTGACCATAAATGTGTTACAATATTAATCATAAGCATGTGATCACATTACATGATACAATAATATTTTTTATATCAAATTGATTCATGTTGAAAGAGAAAAAGTCCTGGGAAGGGGTTAGAGATTTTTCAGAAGGGGAGGGTTGGGATATACTACAACATGAATAATCCCTGTAAGAAGCCCAAGTCAAAGTGTCCTGAGATGACCATGATCTATAAGTTCTTGCTACTCATGGCTAGAAAGACCCCTTTAAGTCTTGCATCTCACTCTGTAAGTTTCTCTTTTTGCTCATCTGTCAGTGATGAAAATCAGGGTCTTTCAGAGCTTCCTGGGGCATCTATAGATATCCAATTTCTTTGTTTTTTTTTCCCATGAAATAAAGTCAGACTTTGCTCAAGAGAATATTTTACTCAGTCATTTCTGTCACTATTCTCCATTTTTATTTGCAGGTATGTGCATGGTTTTATGAATCAACATTCATTTTTTTCCTACTTTCTAGCTTTCTATGAATTTTCCTTGTTCGAATAGATCTTGTTTTTTCCACCTTTGTTCTTCATGACAATGTCAGCTTATTAGTTGTGGTGGAGAGGATGAAAAAAAGAATAATTCCTTATGTTTATATGGTGCTTTATAGTTTACAAAGCTTTTTTGCTATACATAATCTCCTTTGATTCTTGCAATAATGATATGATGTAGAAAGGGCCTGTATAATTTTCCTTCTTTCTTGGCAAGAAAACAGACTGTGAGAGGCTAAAAATTCTCCCCCAAATCATGTAGTTAGTGGCAGAATTGGAATTTAAAAACAGATGTTCTAAATTCAAGTTCATGATGTCCTCAATTCTACCACTCTAGAAGAAGAAGCATTTTTTGTGAGACTTGCATCCCAAAATATTGACATATGATCAATGGATTCAAAGCACTGTGAAAAGCAGATGAAATAGAAAAAGAAATGATCATTTAAAGGGCTATCTTATCAGTTGTTTAATTTCAGCAACTCTTTTCTTTGGATGAATATAGTGGGAAAAATATGAATTCGTCCACAGTCAAAGTTGTGGTAATGACATTTATAATAATCTTAGTTTGAATTTTGGTTTGACATAAAATGAGAAAGCAATGAAATAGAGAAAGGGGAGACTGATTTTTGATGATGAATTATTTCTTGAATCAAAAATATTTCAAATGTGAAGGTAAATCTTGGCCTTTAGCTAAACAGTCAGTTAATAAGTACTTATTAAGCATCTTTTATATGAAAGACACTGTACAAAGCACTGGGCAAAAATTTGTCCCTACTCTCAAGGAACTAAAAGTCTAATGAGGGAAATGATATAAATACAGCTATACAAAAATAAAAAATATATATATATAGGATAGATTAGAGCTAATCAGTGGATGGAAATAAGTAACATTAAGGAGATCAAGAAAGCTTTCTTATGAAAGGTGGGATTTTGAGGGGGCCTTGAAGGAATCCAGGAAAATCAGGAAATAGAGATGAGGAGGGAGAGTTTTCAAAACATGAGGAATAGCCAGTGAAAAGGCCTGGAGTCCAGAGATGAAGCATTTTGTTCAAGAAATAACAAGGAGACAAGTATCACTAGATCATAGGGTTTGGGGCATAATGTACAAGACTGGAAAGGTAGAAGGGAGCCATGTTGTATAGTGTTTTGAATGTCAGACAGAAGCTTTTATATTTGATCCTTGAAGTCATAAGGGGTCAATGGAGATTGTTGAGTGAGAGACTGAGATAGTCAGTTTTAGCTTAAAAAAGATTAAATTAGCAGTTTAAATGAATGATGAACTAGAGTGGGGAGATATTTGAGTCAACTGACATGTTGTTAGGCAAGGTGGATGGTGCAGAGGATGGAGTGCTAGATCTGGAGTCAGGAAGACATGAGTTCAAATTCAGCCTCAGACACTTACAAGCTATGTGACTCTGGACAAGTCACTTAACACCTGTTTGCTTCAGTTTCCTCAACTGTAAATGGGGTAATAATACTTATCTTTCAGAGTCATTATGAAGATCAAAAATGCTATTATGAGGCTTTTAGTATAGCACCTGGGACATAGTAGGCAGTATGTAAGTGCTTATTCCCTTACCCCTTCCCTATTGCAATAGTCCATATGTGAGGTGATGGTAGGTTTGCACCGGAGTGATGGTAGAGTCAGAGGAGAGAAGTGGGCATGAACTAGAGATGATACCAATGTAAAACTGATAAAATTGGGCAACAGATTGGCTATGGGAGGTGTGTGAGAGAGAGAATTAAAGATGATACCTGGGTCATGCCCTCAACAGTAAGAGGGAGGTTTAGAAATGGGGAGTCTTTGGTGGGGAGAATAATGTTTTCAGTCTTTGACATGTAAAGTTCAATATGCCTAGTTTGAGATGCTGAATAGGTAGTGAGAGGCACAAGACTGGAGGTTAGTGGATATATTAGGGCTAATTAAGTAGATCTGAGGATCATCCACATAGAGATAACAATTGAATCCTTGAAAGCTGATAAGAACACCAAGTGAAATAGTATAGAGGAAGAAGAGAAAAGAGTCCAGAATAGACCCCTGATAGACCCACTAGCCTTTGGTGCCATGACCTAAATTATGATTCAGCAAAGAAGATTGAGGAGCTGTTAGATAGCTAAGACAACCAGGATATAATAATGTCACACAGAAATTAGAGAGAAGAGGCTATCAAGGGGAAGATGCTGATTGACAGTGTCAAAGACTTCAGAGAGGTAAAGAAGGATGAGGAGTGAAAAAAGACAATTAGATTTGGCAATTAAGAGATCATTGGTAACTTTTTAGAGGAGAGTTTTAGTAGAATAAGGTCAGAAATCAGACTGCAGAAAATTTACAAGAAAGGATAAAAGGTATATAGACTAAAGACACCTTTCAGCTACAGAAGGAAGTGAAGATTCATGGATCAAGACCATGTAGGTGAACCTATGGCACTGTGCTAGAGAGGGCTGCTCCCTTCCACTTCTCTGTGCAAACCTGAGGACATTTCTCACATGATCTACCCTTCTGCCCAGCAGCCCAATGCTTCCTTCCTTCCCTCTCTGGGATAAGGTGTAGGGCTCACATGTGGCAGTTTGGGCACTTGGTCTCTAAAAGATTTGAAATTACTGAATCAAGGGAATAATTTGCCTAAGGTTATATTGCTACTAGTTATCTGAGGCTGGATTTGATTGGCTCCAGACCCAGTACTCTATCTACTGAGCTATCTATAATCAATCGAGTTGTCCTTCATAGAGAAGAGGTTGTTTAGTGAATGATCTTACTATTTTAGTTCAATAAGGTTCCCAGCTTAGAAAGTAGGGTTAGGAGGAGCCATTGAAGGTTTGAGGAAGGATGAAAATCTTTTAAGAAGAGCTGCTATATTGGGTGGGGGTAATGAGTCAGTTAGGGAGATGTAAAGAGATTGAGTTCTAATAGTGAAGCCTAAGTTTAGGTTATGTAACATAAATTTCTAGTGGAAGTAGTTAACACAATTTTATAATTTCTTCCCAGTTTTATGGAGCAATGTGTATGTATGAAAGCAAAGGTAGTGGAAAGTGGAAGATATTATAAAGGTGCAAGAGTTTCAAGAGAGTTTAGAGTTCAACTGATTCATCAAGAAGTTGTGATATAGAAGTGGCTGTGGTCAATGCAAGGATATTGAAAATCAAACAAAAATGGAATTTATTTTCCTGTCTTATATGTACAAATGAAGTAGGAATTGTGAAAGGATTTTTTATTCCCTTTGTCTATTTTGAGTTAATCAATCAAGAACTAAACGTACCCCTACTTAACACTTAGTAAGTCACTAAATAAGACAGTTCACAAGTCACTTACTAGAAAAAAAAGTTCATGTCCACAAAGGCCACAAGCATTGCCCCCAATTAGGGAATGCTAGGCAAATTGGGAGACTGGTTGGTACCCATGAAGTGGGAGAGAGACAGGAAATGATGCAGAAAAAGGAATATAAAAGGCAACACTGAGGAGAAGATTCATTTATTTCTTCCTTGGCTCTTCAGTGAGGACTCTCTCCCTGACCCTGTCCCTCTTCCTCTCCCTCCCTCTGTCCCTCTGTCCCTCTGTCCCTCTGTCCCTCTGTCCCTCTGTTCCACCCCACTCTGCTTCAGTGGGACACTCTCTTCAGCATGAGCTCTGGTGAAGACTCTTGGCAGTCTTGGCTTCCTGTGCACTGAAGGTTGTCAGCAGATTTTCAGTGTCTCTTGGCTCTTCGGATTTTGGCTTCTTGATTAGGACCTTGGATTCAGGTGAGATTCGCTTTCTAATTTGCATTCTGGGCCTGGAGGCACTAGGATTAGGATTTAGGGTATTTGTAGCCAGGCAAATTTTTTTCTACCTCTTTCCTATATTTCCCTCTTTAGTATCTCTACCTTGCTGTAAATAAAAGCTGCTAACAGTTATTTTGACTTAAGAAGTTAATTTTTTTATAAATGGTGACAACAACAACACTTTTTTTAGTCTTTATATTTTTCAAACCCATTTTTAATTATTACAGAAATTTTATGCATTTGGGCAAATTTTCATATTGCTGAAAAGAATTTGAAAATTGTTTTTGCTTTACAGTTGAAGACCAATCAAAATTTAAGTTTTCTTGGTAAAATACATTTGAATTTATCAAAACCTTTCTTAAGTGAAAGCTTTTAGTTGCTGTTCTTACCATTCTATGTTTAGCAAGTGTCTTTTGTATCATATATATAATTGTCCCTTAAGTTAATCATTTATTGCCACATACTTAGAAGATGTACACAATTCATAACACCTCATATTTTTAAACACTCTGCTAAACTAATGTATTTCAAGAAGTTATTAAGTGAAGGTTAGAGAATACTGCCACTTGTAAATGTTCTTCCCATACATTTTCATGAAATATGCTTTCTTTAAAACTCCTATTTTGATGCCTCATTGTTGTATTCTTAGCTATCGCATGATATGACAGAGAAATACACTATCTTTCAAGTCTGGTCAAATAGAATTGTCTTCTAACTAAGATCTGACCTAGACTGTTTTTCAAAGCAGAGGAAGCTGCAGTACAGTGGTTAAGAGTACTGGCCTTGGAATCAGGAAGACCTGAGTTCAAATTCAGTTTCAGATTCACTTTTAGGTTTGGATGCACTCTAGGTTATGTGATCTCCAGAAGTCCAACTGATTCTTATTTCGAAGCCATAATACCTACTGATTTACACTGAGTCCCTATTTCATAGGCCAGGAAAGCCTCTAATTCTCAAATCATTTGCCACGTCTTGAACCTAGTTGGTAACAGCCTTCAGGCAGCTTACTTCAGTTTATCTTTGATGACTCAGACACTAGGTGATTTCCTAGACTCCTTTTGTTATGAGTTTATAAGCCTCCCAATACATAACAGTAGGAAATGTTAGTAGTATACTATTATGAAAAGTAGAAAATAGAAAAAATACTCTTAGTAATAAGGTATAGAAAATTTTTACACAAAGGGGGATATTTTTTCCTTTTGTGGTATGTTACTTGAAAATTTAAGAAGTACTATGTGAAAAGTAGTGTTATCTCTCAACCTCAGTTTGTTTATAAAGAGTGGGAACTATATTAATTTATTTCAGGTACAATGGAACTCATCATAGATCTAGAGTCAGAGGGTCTGGATTCAAATCCTTACTTTATGTGCTTTGGGCCTCAGTTTCTTGTTAGCATAATGAAATTTTACTAGATTACTTCTAAGACCCCATCCAGCTCTAAATCCATGATCTGATAATCATTTAACCTCTAGTTATGTATGACTCTTTTTGAAAAAGAACTGAAATGAACTACTAACAGGCAAATAAATAGTACTGTGAATAGAGTACTGTAGTAGGAGTCAGGATGGCCAGCATTTGAATTTGCTTCAGATACTTATAAGCTCTACTTGGAAAATCATAATCCTTGCCTATTTCTTCATTTAGAAAATAGATATAATACTACCATCTACCTCTCATGGTTCTGAGAATAAAATGAGAGAATATACATAGACTATCTCATAAATTTTAAAATGTAATAAAAATTTTAGCTAGTATTAAACCTAATATACATCTCACCTGGAATTCTACTGTTCTGAAGTATTTTCTTTAAAGAAGAATTTATAAAGTTAGCTGAATATTACAATGTTACTATCAACACTGAAATGTTTGATATTTATATTAAAATCAATATTTGCTTAATTTCTTTTTGTCCAGAGATGGGAATAATGTACCCCAGTATAACTGAACTAAAGTCATTTAGTATTAAATTACTGGGGTCAACATTCAAAAAAGCATAATGTCTTTAACTAATTTTGGCTTAATGATGAATAGCATATTAATTAAGATCTACATTAATTAAACTATTTATTGCCAGAGAAATGATTTCTTTCAGAGAAAGTTACAGTAGGCTATCACTTCCAACATCCCTCTTTGCTTGTTAAGAACAGGGAAAAATACTGCTCAGTTACTCTAATTGCGTCTGCGCGATCTTGCTGGGTTTTGCAGTAGCTGGGCTGGTAGTAGTGGAAGACAGGAAAGAGCTGTCCAGGATTTCAGCAGCCTAGCAGACATTCAGAGTCGGAGCTGGCCAGACTTTCTCTTTTGGAGTTTAGGATCTTCGAACTGCTGGTATACAGATCATTTTGAAGGAGAGTCAAAACAGGAAGTTACTAAGGTAAGTTCACTTGTTAAATAGGAAAGAAAACTAGAGAAACGAGAAACAGAATTACGTGATTACTATTAACCCAGGAAGATGCAAAAAGAACAATAATTGTTCAATAAACGCAGCAGGATTAGCAGTGATAAATGCAGTTCAGTGATTTATAGCTTTGAGAGACTAAATAGATTTTATTTCTTCCTAGAAAGACGAGATTTGGGTGGTTTCTGACTCTGTCCTTTGGATCGTGCCCAACCCTTTATTTTATTTGATAGTTTACTTTTATTATGATATACCAATAGGTAGGGAAATGATTAAATGAACCAGATTACAATAGGCGATATATAATATCCCTTTTCTTCTCCAAGCATTCCCTTATTGGCACAAACACGCACGCAAACACACACACACACCTTTTTCCTAGATAAATGAGCTTAACAGCAGTTTGTAGACTAGGAACCTGGAACCCAGAGGTACTCATTTGTGCTTGGATAATCGTTTTAAGCTTTAAGGAAATCAGAAGTGCTAGGATAGGTTTTTCAGCTGCCAGTGACCCAATCTTTTACTGCCTGCAGGGACTGTCGGCGATACATCCAGAGCAACTTAGAAAAGCCACAGGTGTAGGGGGTTGGGTTCCTTCTGGTTCCGAACTGCTTCGAAGGTCCTCCTTTCCTCTGACTACAGTACGGGTGGTGAGGCAACTGTAAAGGAAACCAGAGCCTGCGAAGGGGCTAGGTTAAAAGTAACAGAGGGGAGTGAGAGTGGAAGGAGAGAACTCAGAGGAATCTCTTCCATCCCTTAATAGGCTTTCTTTCTTACTTTCACCTTTCTCCTCCACTCAGCCTCCTGAGAGTGCATGCAGACTTTCGGGAACCCAGTGATCCTTTGCTTTAGGAAGATGTACAATCTATCATCCAGTCTTGGACCTACGAACTCATCCTGCCCAAACCCGGAGCTGGACTGCTCACAGGAGCTCTCAGAGCAGGATGAGGGAGAGCCCAGGAGCTACAATGCTTCCAACCCTGGGCTGCTCCTGCAGCCCTTGTACATAGCAGTGCCTGTCATCTACTCTGTGATCTGCGCAGTGGGACTGACCGGCAACACAGCGGTGCTCTACGTCTTACTGCGGGCTCCCAGGATGAAGACAGTCACTAACTTGTTCATCCTGAACCTGGCCATCGCGGATGAACTCTTTACCCTGGTGCTGCCTATTAACATTGCTGACTACTTGCTACTGCAGTGGCCCTTCGGGGAGCTGATGTGTAAACTCATCATCTCCATCGACCAGTACAACACCTTCTCCAGCCTATACTTCCTCACGGTTATGAGCATCGACCGCTACCTGGTGGTGTTGGCCACAATTCAGTCCCGCAAGATGGCCTACCGCACCTACCGGGCGGCCAAAGTGGTCAGTTTGGCAGTCTGGTTCCTGGTCACGCTTATTGTTCTGCCCTTTACAATCTTTGCCCAGCTTTACGAAGAGCAGGGTCGCCTCCAATGCGTCCTGGTGTTTCCCCAACCAGAGAACTTTTGGTGGAAGATTAGTCGCATCTACACACTCATCCTTGGCTTTGCCATCCCTGTGTCCACCATCTGCATCCTCTACAGCATCATGCTGTGTCGGTTGCGGGCCATGCAGCTGGATAGTAATGCCAAAGCCTTGGATCGGGCCAAGAAGCGAGTGACCCTCATGGTGCTGGTAATTCTGGTTGTGTGCCTCTTCTGCTGGACACCTTATCACCTTAGCACCATAGTCGCCCTCACTATGGATATCCCACAAACTCCAGTCATCATTGGAGTCTCCTATTTCATCACCAGCCTGAGCTATGCCAATAGCTGCCTCAATCCCTTTCTCTACGCTTTTCTCGATGACAACTTTCGGCGAAGCTTCCGGAAGCTAGTGGAGTGTCGGACCTCTCCTTGAAGTCTGGGGCTCTTCTGAGAATCTTCTCTTTCCTATCCCTCCCACACACTCTTTTCTGACTTTGTCAGAGAATTCCTGGCCTCTCAGAGGGGGGATTGGCAGTCAGAAAAATTTTGACCTTCATAAAGGGAAAGTGAAATACTTTGGTCAGAGACTTTTCCTCCTTAAGCTTTTTTGCAAGTTCTGTGGACTTAAAGACATTTTCCATTTTCTTTACACCAACTTTTTTTTTTTTTTGAGGGGCTATGGAGGAGGCGGTGGAAAACTGAGAATTCCTCAATGTCTTTGTGCAATCCTTTCCTTTAACTTCAAACTGAAGTCAAACAAAACTGAACTTCCTTGGGAAAAAATCTGGACCCTGTGGAGAAAAACAAAGGAAAATAGGGCTATCAATGCCTCCCATTCCTGTTACCCCTATTCCCCAACAAAAATTTTGTGTGCTCTACTGCTCTGTTTTCCTCCAATGATATGTTAATTTCTTGTTCCCTTTTGCTTAACTTGAAGTGAAACGTACCAGTTGTCCTTGTAAGTGGCCTATTTCCATCTTTTTTCCTTTCTCTCTCTCTGTGTTTTGGCAACAGAGTGGGGACAGGTGTTTTCTCTTGGTTACTTAAGACAATTTTTCTTCTGCTTTGATAGTATGGAGCATTAAGGTTTCCTTCTACCACATTTCAGAGGGTCTGAGAGGTGCATTTGGAATTGTCCTGGTGCTGGAAAAGACACTGATCATAAAAATCTCTTTGAGACCTCTCTAGAAAGGAGGAAGTGGCTTCAACAAGTAACCTTTTCTGGCTTCCCTTTCTGAATCCATTTTCAGGAAAAAAACAACTGCATTTTGTCTTGTTGTTGAGGCAGATGGAGAAAGGGAAAGAGGGGGAAAGGAAGAGGTAAAGGTACAGAACTGGCAATAAGCAGCTAGCTTGAAGTCTTTGAGAGGATTCTGGATCCAGGGAAAGATCCACAATTTTGATAAGGCAGCTTAAACTACCGGAAGTACAATAGTTTCCCTCTTTGAACTGTATTCAGTGAAACTACCGTGGCCTTTGTTAAATGAAAGGGGAGGAGGAAAGGGGGACTCACTGGTATAGACAGTTCAAGCCATGGTTGGGATATGCTTGGGATAAACTTAGTGTAACAGAATAGAAAAAGAAATGCTTTCTAGGCAGAGTAAGTTTCCAGCTACAGATTTTCCATTTTGAGTATTTGTGTCTTTCTGTTTCCAGCCCTCTCCTAGAGCTGTATGGAGAAATGATGTTAGAAACCAACATTTTGGAGCTCCTGCTTTCCAACTTGCTTATTTCTGAGTTTGCAGAAGTAAAAAAAAAAGTATTTTCAGCAGGAAAATTCAGCCTTATGGTTTTGGAGCCACCTGCTGTAGAAAGATTTCTTGCTACAAGAGCACATTGGCTAAATGCTATTGCCAAGCTTTTGTTGTTCAGTGTGGTGGGATACTGGAACTAAAACCGTCTAAATGTCTGCCCAAATGTGTTAGCATTTACTATCATACAACAAAATATTTCCACACCCAATTCTTCATTCCAATTCACCCTCAGCCAACTTTGGGACCAGTTGAGTCTTCTCCTGAATTTTATTTCAGAAATAGTTACTTTATTGGAGAGGAGGGAGAGAGAAAGGGGAGGAATTTGAGAGAGAGGGAGTGGGAGAGGGAGAGAAAGACAGAGACAGACATACGGAAAGACAGAGGAAAAGAAACAGAAGGAGAGAGGGGGGAAGGGAGGGAAAAAGAGCATGTAGGAGGAAGAGAGGGAGGGAGGGAGAGAGAGTACTGACTCAGGCTTCAGAGAATCTGGGTTCAAGTCCTACCTCTGACTTGTATTATCCGTGTGACTTTTGGATAAGTCACTCAATTTTTTGGAAGCCATTTTAAAAAAAAATCTCTAAAATGAGAGTGCTGCACTAAATGATCTCTGAGGTCCCTTCTGGTTTTAGAGTTAGGACTCTTATTATTTTCGTAGAAGGATTAAATTTGAATGGAAACTTTACAAGGAAGGGAAAAATTAAAATAATCTCTATCCTGATAACTAGATAACATAAGTTCAAGGCCATGACTATGGATATCCCTCCATTAAATCTCAAGGAATGTCTTGTAAATACTTAACCTTGGTCACAAGAAGAAACAGATGAGAGTCCATGATGAGTTCCTTTTTAACTTCCATCATCTCCCCAATATTGGAATAAAATATTTTAAGCAATCATCAAAGTAGCTCTACCAACTCTTCCTTTCACTCAGACATTTTACCTTCAGCTCTTTGTAAGCCAGGCAAAGTGTAGATTAAAGGGACAGTGGCATATAAAGATATGTTAGTGTAAACCTAGACTTTGTTTGTTTTATACTTTGTATTTATTCAGTATCATTTTAAACAAATACTATTTTAACAGTACTAGAATTCAATTAGAAAAAAACCTCCTTCCAACAACAATTTAAGAGAATTTTTAATTTTGTCTGTATTTGTATGTTATGTTGTGTTGTGGTTGTGCCTCTACAGAAAATCTGAAGCTGAATACAACAATTATCTGGTCACTTTAATTAATTTAAACTAACCTTTAGGTCAGATACCTAAAGTTCCAAACACTCTCTTTTTCCTTGGTAGTGAGTTGCTTTTGTTTCTCTTGGAGAGAGAGATAGTATCTCAGATCATTGTTTCAACCCCACATTTGGGGAAAGTTGACTTTGGGTTGAGGAGCTTACTTAGGGAGATGCCTGATAAAACTATGGCTTTCAAGACTATTCTCATACCTAGTAGAACTGTTCTAAAAATTGACAGCTTTAAATTTTGGAAATGTTAACTCAGAGTTATTGTAGTTTGAACAATAGTAATAAACTGTTGAAACAGGCTTTTCCCTAGAATTTGTGTATAATTCTTAAATGTTGATTTTGAATGCTGCCTTTCTTTGGAGATTAAAAGGATTCAAAGGAGCACATGGGAATATCTTTCAAATGCCCAAGAAATCTTTTTTCCATTTTTTTCTGAATAAGTAATAAAACTGTTAGTTTTTTCTCCCAAATTAACTGAATTCTAATTTGTTAGCTAAAAGTTCTAATATATTAACATAGAAAGTTGGCAAAGAACATAGGCAACTTAGATAATTCAGATTCAAAATGTCACTGAGGGACTGGACTTACCCAGTTTGGCAGTTTGCATTACTTGAAATCTCATTCAGGCTGTGCTATGTAGACTTTATCTTTGATCACAAATCACTAAGGGTTATATCTAGTCTAGTTAATATAGCTTCTCACAGCTAGTTATTTTTATAAACCTATTTCTACCCCCATTGCTGTCAACAAGAATTTATGAAGTGTCTACTATATGTTAGACACTGTGCTAAATTGCAGTGCAATCAGAATGGATTGTGGAGAGAACTACTAGTAAATTATTCTAAGTGGTACTGCTATCTATCATCTGTTTGACCATACAGAGGCATGGCTATGTGAGTAAGGATATAATGGAAAGATCTGGTATCTCTGATTCACCAAGAATTTTTTATATGGTTCTGTGAGTTACAGAAATAGCACATAAGGGCTGTTACCCTATATTAAACCATAGAGAAGACCAATTCATCTCTTTTGGTGGTGTCCAACTCCATTTGGCATAATGGTTAGAGTGCTGAACTTAGAGATAGGAAGATAAGGGTTTCAGTCCTTACACTTACAAGTTGTATAGCTATGGGCAAGCCATTTAACTTTTGAGCCTCAGTTTCTTCAATTGTAAATGGAGGTACTAATATCTGCATTACCAACCATTACCAACAGAGTTGCTCTGAAGGTGAAATAAGCTACTGTGTCATATAACTGTCAGATATTATTATATCAACCTAGCCTCATTCCTCCTTGTTGTCTAGAGTAACATGACAAAAATACAGGTAGGCATCCCTCAGAAGTAAGAATTTACTTAGTCCTTGTATTTTGTTATTGTGCAAGTATTAACTACCTGTGGAATTCTTACTGTCATTGTCTTATCTTTGCTGTAAGATGTTAATGCTATTGAGACTTAAAGACATCTTTTTTGTTGTTGTAATTTGTTTATGACAGGCATGTATTTATTTGTGGGCCCATTTGCATGTATTTGCCCATTTCAGAAGTGTATAAACTATATTATTCCATCATGGAAATAGTCAACTTAAAATAAAAATTAATAGCTATGTGTGATGTTTTTTGAAAAATATGGAATCTTTTAAATATAGTACTTTAGCATTCACCCTGGTGATAATGGTTTCCCCTTTAAATAGACACTTTTTTCTTTAATTCATTTGTTTAAGCTGTTCATGAAAATGTAAGCCTGCCAATTAATCCAAAAACATTGGTGGGTGGGTGTGGAAAATAAAAGAAAACTATCAGAGAATCTATTCATTTATTTTCAACATATATGCTTCATTTTAATTCAAATCAAAATGAATAGTGGGGTAAATCAGAGAAGACATTTCTAACATTTCTAACATTCCTGCTCTCTATTTTACTTACCCTCCCTATTCATAATTCAAATATCTAAAATATAATTAGAGCACATTGCCTATTTCTAATGTCACTAGAATTCCCTCGCCCCATAAAACATATTGCCTTCTATTGATAACCAAAGAGCATGGTCTACCTTGTCTAAAGTTAATGAAGAGAAAAGCTCAAAATGCTCAAGAGTCATTGTTCAGTGTACAATAACAATATTCTGGTAGGGTAGGAAAAACAACAACAATAGCAGTGGCAACAGCAAAAATAACGTGCTCTAATTCCTATTTTTCACATAGGGAAACTAAGGCAGAGAGTTACAAAGCAGAAAGGAAGTCACAGATGCAATCTGTTCTGCCCCATCACTTTAGAGATGACAAAACAAGAGAAGAGAGGTAAATTATTCTGTACAAAATATCTGACAAGTCAAGTCCTCTGAATTCAAATCCAGTACTATTTCTACTTTGTTACACTGAGGTTGATTTGCCAAAGACAATAAGAATAAAATTTAAAATCTTGATTCACCATTTTGAGGTTCTTTTCATTAGATTTTGCCCTTAGGCACAGTTGAAGTTATCTGAAGCATGCGTTCGATATATTAAGCCATAGAGAATGATTATACTTGTGAATTATTTTTAAAAGGCAAGGTAAATCTTTTGTTACCATTGTTCAGTCATTCATTGTTTGACTCTTTGTGCCCCAATGGACCATACTGTCTGTGAAGCTTGACAAAGACACTGAAGCGGTTTGCTATTTCCTTCTCCAATAAGCTAAGCCTACATTATTAAACAGCAAAGGTGGAGGGAAAGTTCTAAAATGTTTCATATTTTCCTCCAAGCCATGGAAATGCTTCCATGTCTGACTTCCGATATAAATTGGAACAACCATCTTTTGAATTTAGGCAGAGCACATCAAAAATTGTTTCTGGGGGGCAGCTGGGTAGCTCAGTGGATTGAGAGTCAGGTCTAGAGACCTAGGTTCGAATCTGGCCTCAGACACTTCCCAGCTGTGTGACCCTGGGCAAGTCACTTGACCCCCATTGCCCACCCTTGCTACTCTTCCACCTATGAGACAATACACAGAAGTTAAGGATTTAAACCAAAAAAAAAATTGTTTCTGGGCTTTAGGTTAAAGCACGATTGTATGATCAAAATAATGAGGCAACTGAACACAGTCAGAAGTGGGTGATGTTTTACTAGCAAATTAGTTATATTCAGGATTGTAGGAGGAATTTTTGGTGCAATTGAAGGTGAAGGATTCTGACAAATTCATTAATTATAAATGTTAAATAGTAACACATAAAGGGATATTAAAAACATGTAGCTCATTCATTTGGCAAATGAATGATGCTTCTGTATAGTAATGAAAGTTCTGACAGATGAGAACAGAACTACCCTATTGAAAATAGTTCAATTGCACGGAGAGAAAAACACCTAATAATTTATCTGTGTAAAATTTCTCTTCTCTTGCCAAGAGTGACACTGCAAAAGGAATTTCCCTTTCCCAGTAGATGGACTAATTCTCATACTATTGGTGTTACCTCTGAGCCAAAATTCAAGATCAGTGCTGCTGAGGAAATCCATTCCCTTTTTTCTCTGAGAGGTCAGAGTTTAGAAATGTCATTTTTTTAGGGACTCTCTTTTGGGGCCAAGTATGTGAGCACATATCTATCTTTAGTACAAGCAACACTGATTATTGACTTCTATAGAGGTGGAGGGAGTCCCATGAATGATTTAAATGAAAAGGAACTGAATTATACTGTGGAAAAAAGTGGTTTTAACCTCAACCCATCATGATCCTCTGACCTATATAAATGACAATGGCTGTGCTGGCTGGAAAACATTATAAGTCTGCTAACCTCTTTAAAGTGATATCCAACAACATATCATAGCTTAGATTCTTTTTGTGTTCTCCCCACAGATGGGGAAAAAAAAATCTGTTTTTAACAAATTGTTTAGAGTATATTTAAATATTTGCTATTAACAAAATGGTAAACATCAGAAACATATGTATGTGTGTAAATATATGTATACATACATACATACACATTTACAAGTAATCATTCCAGCTGCAATGCAATAGTCAATACAGTGTATAGTGGCATGAAGTATACACAGAAGTACTTATAAAGCTGAATACTTCTTGTGGCTGAACAAATTGTGTTTTCTGTTTGTGATGGAATACTACTGTGCTCAAAGGGATAATGAACTGGAGGAATTCCATGTGAACTGGAACAACCTCCAGGAACTGATGCAGAGTGAAAGGAGCAGAACCAGGAGAACATTGTACACAGAGACTGATACACTGTGGTAAAATCAAATGTAATGAACTTCTCTACTAGCATCAATGTAATGACCCAGGACAATTCTGAAGGATTTATGGAAAAGAATGCTACCCACATTCAGAGGAAGAACTACAGGAGTAGAAACACAGAAGAAGAACAACTGCTTGAACACATGGGTTGATGCGGACATGATTTGGGAAGTAAACTCTAAATGACCACCCTAGTATGACTATCAATAATATGCAAATAGGTCTTGATTGATGACACATGAAGAAACCAGTGGAAATGTGTGTTGGCTATGAGGGGGGGGGGCGGTTAAGAGGCGAGAGAGTAAGAACATGAATCATGTAACCATGGAAAAAAATTTTTTTCTGAAATATCAAATTACCCTATCTTTGAAAAAAAAGAATACTTATTATGTTGTTAAAAATCCATATAATACATATTACATAGCATGAAACTAATATTTATGCTTTGTATAATGGAGATTTTGAACCTTGGATTGCACCCCCCCCCTAAATCCCTTGGTATTTCCCAAAATTCCCTTTAATCTTTCCTGAGTCTTCATGTTTGTGTGGTCATGTTATTGCTTTATAGTTGGCTGTAACTCCTCCCTCTTCCCCTTTTGCTCTTGGGAGCAGGCTAGTTAGCATCCTTTTAGTCTCTTTTGTTAGTTTATTATTAATAAAAATTATAAATATAATATTTAGTATTTTGCACATTAACTTTAATCTCCATAGCTTCCTATTACATAAGATGGCATATTTAAATATATGTATATTATATATGTATATTCATACATATATGTTATGACCACAATGATAATATTCACACATTTAACCAGTGGCATGTTAAAAGATCTAAAGGAAGGCAATTAAGGTATCAAGTAGATTCTCTATGGAGAACTTATTGAAAAACTGAACTGTATGATAAAGAATTGGAAAGCACAAGTAGGTTGTAACCTACATCCTTTGAAAGAGTAATCCATCAATAAGACCACAAATTCATTGAAGCATCTTCATGCTTCTTAGGGGATCTCAGTCAAAGAGAAGCAGCAACTACTTGGAAAAAGAAGTTTTCTATCAGCCACATCAGAAGTGAGGGGCTAGGGATAAACATCAGGAGAACTAGGCTGATGACTGTATCAAAAAAATTAGTTTTTTTGCTTCTAGAAGTCTTCATGGGAGTTCTTAGGGAAAGGGTAAATCGCTAGCTAATATCCAACATGGTATAGTACAAAGCATGCTGAGCTTTGGGTGTTAAACTTGAAATATCAAGTCTAAGTTCAAATCCTGACTCATCACTCTTGGATGACCTTAGACAAGTTGACCTTACCAGACCAAGAATCTGCAAAATAAAGGGCCCAAATTAAAAATACTCTAATGTAATTTCCAATTCTTAATCTATGATCAAATGAGATAATGTTGATAAAATCCTGCCACAAAATAGTCACTATATAAATGCCTTTTTTCTTCCTTTCTCCTTTATGATTTATAACTATTAATGAATTAGTTACATAGGCTTATTGATGGACATTATTCCATAAATCTTATCATCTTAATGACAGTTATGCTGCTATTTTCATAGGTCCTGAGGAAATCAAGCCATATTAGGAGAAAGGATTTAAAAAATTTTTTTTTCAAATCTTTATTCTTGCTAGGTAAGTGCTCTCTTCCTGTTAAGCTTTGAGTTTGACTTAGACCTGCTGGTGCTGAATACTTGTGAAAAAATATCCTGGAAACATTCATTTTAAGAATTCACCTTGAGGGAAATAGCTCAGGATTATATGAACCATTTACCCTTGTTCTCAGTTTTATATCTAACTGATGACCTCCATGAAACAAAGTACTCCTCTTGACTTTCCACTTTCATCATGCCGAAGAAGACTTTAAAGATCCTTTAGTCCACCTTTAGAAATGCCCAGAGAGGTTAAATGATTTGTTCAAAGTTACACAGAATATGACAAAGCAAGGTTTTAAAACCAATTCATCTATACCAAATTCAGCACCAGATGTTTTCTCTGATACACTATGCATCATTCCTTCAGGAGGGAAATTTGGAGTTAATTTTTCCTCTCCTCTCATCCAGTGTTACAAATCTACCTCCAAAATGTCTCTTGCAACCATACTTCATTTTCTTCTCCCATTGTCACTAACATAGTTCAGACCTTCATTATCTTTCATCTGGACCATTTTAATAGCCTTCTGACTTATCCACTAGCCTAAGTCTCACTTCCCTCTAACAGTCTCTCCCACAAGATGAATAATTTTTCTTATCTATAGTTTTAATTCTGTAGTTTGTTGATCATAAACCATCAATAGACCTCTGTTGCCTTTATATTGACATTCAAGGATATTTCATATTTGAGGCTTATGACAGAACTAGTGCCTACTATGGTTACCTAGGTCAGGAAAAGGTGACAAAGCCAGGACTCTATTACCCCTGGTTCAGGGCAAGGTTCAAGTAGTGCTTCCCTTGATGAAGCTAACTCTCTATGAGGATGTGGCTTCTTAGTCTCATCTCATTGTTATACTAGCCTTTTGATAGTTAACAAGTGACAAATTTTGAAAAACATTTATTAAAGGTTTACTATGTGCCAGGCACTGTGTTAAATGCTAGGGATACAGATATAAACAAACTGAAGGACTGTTCCTTTCCTCGGTGAGCTTAGATTCTAATGGAAAACAATATATGAGAGAGAGTGAAAATTACTTGCGTGGGTAAGGTGTAGACACCTTTGCATGGTGGTAAATTCCAGGAAATGAAGGATGATTAGTCAGGGCCTTTCCTCAAAGTGAAGGATCCAAAAAGAAGTTACCAGTGGGAGCAAGAGAGTGCAGAGGTGGATGGAGAAGGAAATAAAAGCATGGTAACACCACTTTCCAGATATACATATTGTCCTCATTGTCAGTGAGGAAATAATCTGTACTTGTTGCAATTGGGCATTGCCTAACCTGGACAGAACCCACAATAGGAGATGGAGGGACACATCCAGGTCTCTTAGTGATCCTTGAAGCAAATAGCAATGGACAACCAGATATCATTACATAACACCTTTCATAGTCATAGAAAAGGAAAAAATTATTTAGCCTTTGCTTCCTGTTCTGCTAGAGCATGCTATGGAGTTGGAACTGAGCCCTGGAATACTAGCAATGAGAGTATTTGCTGTCAATGCATTTTCATTGTACCCCCCCTACGGTTTTATTTTAAAGAAATTAGAAAATGTCAGCACTATTGTGTGGTGTCATTTAATTAATTAAAGTCAAATAGTTTGGACTTGTAAGGAAGAAAAAAAATGTAAGATTGAAATCTTGTGAGAATTAATTAGGATACATTTTAAGTAGTTGACAGGAGCAGCTAGGTGGTACAGTGGACAGAGAGCCAGCTCTGGATTGGAACTGATACTTAGTATTAATTCTAAGTTGGAAGGTAAGATTAAAAAAAAGTATTTAGGGGTACATGTGTAAAGTGTGACATGATTCATTGTACTCCGAGATTATAAACTATTTGAGCTAGTAGGAATAGAGTTCTCTCATCTTTGGATAATCCACATCATTTAACCCTCTTTTGCTCCTTGTAAACACTTAGGCATTTATTCAACAAATGAGTGATACAGAAAAGTGTAGCATGTGAAACAGTTTGGGCATGTAACTCCAAGGTGAAGTGCAGGAGTTTATTACTTCCCCTTTAATTACTATCACACGGTAAGAAGGGTTAAATCTTATTTCATTATATTTTCCTCTAGAGGATAGGAAAAGAAAAGGAAAGTATATGAAACTCAAATTTATCATTTTCTGTTATTGATTTTTGAGTTTCATATTAGTCACGCAGTCATATGGAGCTATCTTGAAGCTGTAAGAATAGTTTGAAAAAAATACCTTTAAGCTTTCCAATCATCTTTTTTTCCAACACAGCAACTGCATTTTTCTACTCATCTGTGTAATCTGGGATGATTCACTTAATTTCTCTGGGTTTTAGTTTCCTCATCTTATAAGATGAATGGACTGTTCTTGAAGATCTCTGAACCTCAACCAATTCTAAATCCTACATATGGACTTAAATTGTCATTGAAGAGATTATATATTAATTCAAAGAGAAAAATAAGTAAATTCTGGGAATTAGTAAGGCAGAGGTACTGGGAGTATAGGGATCTGAAATCAGAAGAGAGCTGGGTTCAAATTCTGATTCAGAAACTTAATTAGCTGGGTGACTCTCAGCAAATCATTATCTGAGCCTCGATTGCTGAAATATAAGTTGGGAACAATTATGCTTATAGTTTCTATGTTATTGAGTTGTTTCGAGGATCAAAAGAGCAAGTATATGTAAAGTATTTCATAAATAGTCACTCTTCTTATAGCATATATTCACTCCCTGTGACTCATTTCTTACATGCTCTTCAGGATTTTCCTAGTAGGCCATTAATCAACACTTGCTCGTCTAGGGAGAAGCTCAGTATTGAGAATGAAGACAAAATGTGTATCTGGAAAATGTGTTACCATGCTTCTGCTTCTTTCTTGATCTACCTCTGCATTCTCTTGCTCTTCCTGGTAAGGTCTAATAAATATTAGTACTAATTAATTAAAAAAACTAATTTCCAACTTTATCTCTAAACTTTGGAGTATGGATCACCCAAATGATTTGGAAAATGTTTTAAAAGGCCATTGCTTCCATGTCAACCTGGTTTAGTTAATTTCACACAGACAAAACTATGGCACAGAAATTAGATATAGTTTAATCTCTGGGGTTACTCCTCTATTTCAGCATGTAGTTGTGTCCTCTGGGGTTGGCTACTCTGAATTCAAGGAACTCTGAGGCTATACTCCTAAAACTCTTAAAATAATCCTCCATTGATGAATTTGCCTTCATCATTTAGCCAGAGGACACACTTGGCTCAAAATAACATTCACCAAAATTTCACAGAATGAAAAACAGTAACTAAACACTATTCTCATAAATTTGGATACATTTTCCCCACAAATATAAATAGCAATATAAGGAAATATCTTATACTATTTATCAAGATAAGATAAAAATGAACACATAACTTAGGCATAAAGGGACATATTTTTAATTTTTTAATTTAATGTAATTTAATTATTTATTTTATTTAAGTATTTTTCCATGGCTACATGATTCATGTTCTTTCCTTTCCCTTTTCCCTTCCCCCTCCCAGAGCAGACAAAACAATTCTACTGGGTTATACATGTATTATCACCTAATACCTATTTTCATATTAATTTTTGCAATAATCATTTAAAAACCAAAACCCCATGTTCTATAACCATGTAAATAAGTGATAAAATCAAATGTTTTCCTTCTGTGTTTCTATTCCAACAGTTCTTTCTCTTGTTGTGGATGGTATTATTTCTCATAAGTCCTTTGGGATTGTTCTGTATCATTGCATTGCTTTTAGTAGCAAAGGCACTTACATATGATCATTCTATGATGTTTCAGTTTCTGTGAACAATGTTCCGGTTCTTCTTATTTTGCTCCACATCAGTTCATGGAGGTCTTTCCAGCTTGTATGGAAATCAAACAATTTATCATCCTAAAGAGAGATATCATGAGCAAATTAGAAGAGAGGGGCACTATTACTTTTCAGATTTGTGGACTGAAGAAGAATTTATGGACAAACAAGAGGTAGAAAGCATTGTGAGATGTAAAATGGATATTTTGAATACATTAAATTAAAAATATTTTGTACAAATATAACTTAAGTAGCCAAGATTACAAGGAAAGCAATAAGTTTAGGGGAAATTTATAGACATTTTCTCATATAGAAGTCTCATATCTAAAACTGTAGAGAACTTTGTCAAATTTATTAAAAAAAACGAGCCATTCCCCAATTGGGAAATGGTTAAAAGATGAATAGGGAGTTTTTGGCTAAAGAAATTAAAGTATACATAACGAAATGAAAAAAGGTCTAAATCATTATTGATTAGAGAAAAGGAAATCAAAACACCTTTGAGATAACATCTCACACCAGTCAGACCCACTAAAATGATAAAAGGACAAAATGACAAATGGAGGGAATGTGGAAAAATGGGGACACTGATACCCTGTTGGTGGGACTGGGAATTGATCCAACCATTTTGGAGACCAATCTGAAATTATGCCCAAAGAATTATAAAACTGTGTATACTATTGATTGTGGAATGGCTAAGGAAATTGTGGTATATGATTGTGATAGAATATTATATCGTAAGAAATGATGAGCAGCCTAATTTAAATAAAACTTGGAAAGAACTACATAGGATATAATGAATAGAAAAATAAATGGAACCAAGAGAACATCATATGCAGCTACAGATTTAATTTCTTTTGTTTGAAGACATTTTATTTTCCACATTATGTGTAATAATGATTTTCAAAATATATTTTCTGAAATTTAAAGGTACAAATTGCTTTTCTCTCCCTTTTCACTCCTTCTCAAATATGGTAAACAATTTGATCTGGTTTATACATGTATTATAAAGATTTAATTCTTGAGGAATAAACTGTGAATGTTACCTCCAGAAAGTGAATGGAAAAGTGGAAACATGAAAGGCATAATTTGTATGAATATATCTATCTTCAGGAGGATGACTTCTGTGATATGGGGAGAAGGAAGACCTGGAACATAAAAAAAATTCACATATACTTTTGACCCAGCATACTACTATTAGGTTTATTTCTTAAAGAGATCAGGGGGAAAAGAATAGAACCTATACTTTCTAAAATATTTATAGCAGCTCTTTAGTTTTTTGGGGAAAAAAGGAAATTGAAAGGATGTCCTTCAATTGAAGAATGGTTAAACAGGCTGTGGCATACGATTGGAAGAGAATATTGCTGCATCAAAGAAATTATGAGCAGATTAATTAAAAAAATCATGGAAAGACCTATACGAAATTATGGAGTGAAACAAGCAGAACCAAGAGAACATTATATACAGCAACCAAAACATTGTTTGAAGAATTACTTGTGTATGCCTACCTAAAGAGAAAAAACCTGATAAATAGCAATAAAGAAGATATAATTTTATATCAACAAATATCATTTTGTCAAATTATGTTTTCTTTCATAGGAGGGAAGGAAAGGAGCTACATGAGTTTTGTAATGTAAGAAATTAATTTGATTAAAAAATACACATAGCATCAGTGGGGGGAATGGACAAGAAGCTAGAGTTCAAAAATAGATTTATAGCATTTGCTATGATATAAATAAACATACTGAACATTTAACAAGAGAACAAGCTGGAGTTGGCTCTAGCAAAACCCTGTCTATGACTCTCTGATAGTGATATATCCTTTTTGTAACAATAAGGTAATACTTTTTGTTTTCTATATTGTGTGCTGTATCTAACCCTTGTTTTTCTTCTAGTTGTTAACTATTTGACTTAGAGAAAGAGAGAAAAAGCTGCAACCTAATTCCTAGATCCTAGTTTTCATCTTTATTTGAACTGTCTTTGGACTTGTTAACTATCCTCCTTTCTACACCTGTACTATTTAATCAAATTTGATTTATTCAATTCAATTCGGTTAAATTCAGTTTCACTCTGTTCAATGTAATAAACAGGGTTCCTAAGATTCAGATAGACCTTGATCTTTCTGTTGATCAGGTAGCTAGAAGAGATAGAGTTCAGATAATGATATAAATTGGAAAATATAATACATATTGAATAGGTAAAGTAATGCATTATACTGAAAAGAACACTGGAACAGGGAACAGGAGACCTAGACATGAACTCTAGCTCTTCATGTTTCTATCTTTGTCATAGTCAGTGGGTCATTTACCTTTTATGGGATTCAGTTTTTTTATTTGAAAAAAGAGGAATAATAAAATGTGATACTTTCCTCAAAGAATTGTTTAGGAAATGCTTTGGAAATCTCAGAGTACTATGCAAAGTGTATTGTTATCGAGGCCAATAAAAAATCTAAAGAGTAAGAGTTGACTTCTAATTGGAAGGATCAGGGTTACTTGAATGAAGGAGATTGACCCTGAGCCACATTTGATTATTATTTTCTAAGAGAAAATTTTCATTTTCCCATGAGCATCAGAGAAAATTGAATTATTTATACATACTTATATTAATAATGATTATGAGATGACATTTATATAACACTTTAAGGTTTGCAAATTGCTTTACATACTTATCTTACCAGTCTTCACAACAATTTCTGTAAGGTATATGTTATTATTATCTCTTTTTATATATGAAGAAACTAAGGCTGAGAACAGGCACATGATTGACGTGACCTAAGGCCAGTAAGTTTGTAAGGTTTGTGAACCCAAATCTTCCTGACTGAGTCTTGCCCTCAAACCATTAAGCCACAAAGTATACGCTAAACATAGTTCTTACTTTTATAGGGCTTTAAAATTCACAAATTGCTTTCTTGAGAATGGCCTGTGAAGTAGGAAGTGCAGGTTTTATTATGCTTCCATTTTATAAATTGATGAACATTTATGGATAAGGAGACCTAAGGTCAGAGAGATGAAATTTTTTGTCCATGGTCACACATAGATAGTATATGCCTAAGCTATGCCCTGAAGGATTCCCTTTTTCTTTTCTGATCCTCATTTAAGTTGAACTTTTAAATATTGTCTTAATATCTTGATATCACATAAATGTTAAACTCCCTCAAGTAAAATAAAATCCATAGACTAAGAGCTTAAGATGTGAAAAACATCTAAAGATCTGCTGCAAAGACTTCTAACCTTATTTTCTATGATTCTAGTGTATTTATAGCTTTAGAAAACACTTTTCTGGGCTGTTGGCATTCTACAAATTTATTCTTTGTTTTGGGGCTGGAGGCACTGTCACGCCATTGTAAAAATAGCTACTTATTCATTGTAATAATTTATGCTAGCATTGCCTTTTCTTTTCCTGATTTTCTTCCTTGGAGGAAGGTGAGCCACGAAATTAAGCCAATGTGGTCCATGAAGGTTTCTTGTATATGTTTATAAGACTCATGTAAAATGTGGACTAGCCTGCCATCTTAAGGACAGAATCTGCAGATCAGGTTTTCTCATTGCTTTTATAGTTAGAGTCATGTTATTGTCGTCATTAGAATTATGCCCCCCGAAAACTCTATGAACAATTCCTTGATTTCTTCCCCTATTTCTCCTTAATAACCCAGCACAGACATTTTCTAACTATGTGACTAGGACAAGTAAAGTCATCTCTCTAACCCTAACTTTCCTCATACATAAAATGGAGGCATCATCATAATATTTAATTTATTATTATCTTATTTTCTTATTATAGTCTTATTATCAATTCTAAGACAGATGAGCTTCAAGGGATATTCAATCAGGAGACATCATAAAACTTTCATTGCCTACCTCACAGTACTAGACTGAAGAAAGCAAGGTATTGACTTTAGATCCCTATAGAAAAGTGACCTCGTTTTGAAATAGTTCTCTGGCATATGGGAGTCCCTCTTGGAAGCAAATAGGGTTCCCCTATTGCCTTTTGATTTCTGTAATTGGATTCATGTTGTCCTACTCCTCCAGTGTATATGTGACTCTCAATAGTATAAGTCCTTATCTGGATACTTAGATTATGTCTAAGGAAAGACCTGTGGGTCAGAGAAAGACATCAGGGAAAACAACCCCTTAATGAGTTTGGGTGCTGAGAAGAATACCATGTTGGTGAACCTATAGCACATGTGCCAGAGTGGGCTGTTCCCTTCCCCCTATCCATACATGCCTGAAGACATTTCTCATATTACTGGCCCTTCTGCCAAGTAGCCCAATGGGAGCACTTCCTCCCTTCCCTCCCCCCATCCAGGATAAGGTGGGGGGACTCAACATGCAGTGGAGGGTTGCAGTTTGGGCACTCAGTCTCTAAAACAATGGTCAGCAACTTTTTTGGCCATGAGAGCCATAAAAGCCTGTGGAAGGAGGAGGGTGGAGGCCGAAGGTGCTGGAATATGGGGCGGGGTCTGAAGGGCCCCCTGGGGCACATCCTGGGGCTCTGCCCAGACTGGCCATTTGGGAGGTGGAGCCAGATATGGCTCGAGAGCCATACATTGCGGACCCCTGCTCTAAAAGGTTTGCTATTGCTGATGTAAAACAAAGCCTTTATTCCAAGTAATGCATAAGTGGGGGAAAGAAAAGGAGGAAAAGAGAACCTGACATAATTTGGGCACATACTAACATAAGTATAGCACATGTAAGGACAATGTTGTATTAGGGAACACAGGGACATGAATCCATTCAGCAGAACCAGGGAGGCGCTCCAACAGAGAGATGTGTTTCTGCTGGAGAGGAGGATATGTACCAAAGTGCTCTTCTGAGAATGAGGTTCTTCTACTATAAATTTGGATGGCCTCTTTGGATTGGGCGAATTGTATATCAGCCATCAGGAAATTTTCATTTTAAGGGAATTGTTATCATGGAGAAATACAAATCAATGGCAGACAAAATATTACTTGGGGACCACAGCTATACCAATATTTAGAAAATATTACTGTTGGTATTTTTGTATAAGTATATTTTATAAGCTTATAGACTTTCTTTTGGAACTGTCAAGATGGACTCAAAATATCAAGTCAAAAGTAATAACATTGATTTCCACAAATAGATTCTGTAAATTAGAGTCTCCCTTCAGGGGAAACTGTCATGGTGGTTTCAAAATCATCATGTCTGATTTTATAACAGACCTATTATTGTAGTAATCAAAATGCTTCTACTATGTGGCTTAAGGGATTGCGGCTAAACTTGTAACTGATGAGAACTAGGTTCAATACCTGCTTTAGAAATTTACTAGCAAGTAGCCTTAGGCCCCTTAAGTCACCTAACCATTCAGCTTCAGTTCCTCTATCTGTAAAATGGAACAATAATAGCATTTGTCTTGCAGTTGATGTGAATGAATGTAAAGAATTTTGCACATCTTAGAACTTTTTTTTAGAAAAATACATTTTTATTGATGTTAAAAAATTTTGATAATGAAAAAATCATGATAATTTTCTCAAGTATCTCTCCCCCTCTCCATCTCAGAGAGTCATTCTATATAACAAATAGTATTTTTAAAGAGGAAAACAAATTAACACAAGTGATTGATCCATTGGAAAAAAATCTAAAAACATGTAATGCATAACACCTGTGGACCTCCTATCTTCATGAAGGAGTAAATGTGGAGTATCTTCTCATATCTCTTCATTTGAGTCCAGGCTGATCATTATAATTTTATTACATTCATTTAGATTTTTTACATGTTCTTCCATTTACATTTTAAATATTATTGTTTGTATTGTTTTCTTGAAAAACAATGGATGAAAGATATTTCCTTCTTACATATTAGGGGTGTATCATAAATCATAAAACCCAAGAAGGCAACTTGATATAAAATTTATGAACTCAAATTTTTATATGCAAATCCATAAGCCATGAGTAATAAACAAGAAGAACTAGAGATTTTAAGGCAAGGAAACACATTTGACCTTAGAAGAACTTCTGAGAATTTTTGTAATGGGAGTCATGTCCAGGATATGCTTCAGATTTATATCCTAGATTACCTCTAAGGTCTCTCCAGTTCAGTCATCCTCTAACCCTACCCTATTTAAAAATAATAGGATAGGTAGAAGTGGGATTCAAATTTCATATTGTAAAGATATAAATGAAGTGAAGGTATAAGGTTAAATTATGAAATATTGGAACCAGAAGGGTAAATCATAGAAGAAACCATTTTGGTGAAGACCAGTAGAAGGTTATTTTATGAAATGATAGGGGGAAAGTTAGAATAACTGAATTCTTGTTTTACTTCTGTTTTCTGTGACAAGAATGGTTTTTAATTTGGGAACGGAAGAAGAAAAATGGTTAAACATTTGTTCTCACATAAATATGAAGTATAGTAAAAGAGTGTCTAGCTCTCCTAAATGAGTTTGAAACACCAGACATGAAACAAACCATATCCCATTGTCGAAGAGTTTCCCATAGACCACCATAGACAAAGAAATGAAACAGAGGAGTTTAAAATCATCAATTCAGTTTGGAAGCATGGTAAAGTGGTGAAGGTGGCTTCAATTATCATAGTATTGGCTGGAGATATTTTTATATGGCATAATCAATCAGTCAATAAGTAAATGTTTATTAAGTGCTTATTCTGTGACAGGAATTGTGATAGGTGCTAGGGATACACCTGCTTTTCTCCGTTCTCCTCCCTTTTTTTTTTTCTTCTTCTTCCTCCCAGTTCCTGGCACAAGTAAATGTTTAATAAGTGCCTATTTTTTTCCCTTCTTTTCAAAATAAGATCTCCTGTCTTTTCAGTTTCTTACATATTACTTTCTTCTAGCCATACTTGCCTACTTATTTTTATTGCTTGACATTTCCTTTATTGTTTCCTTGCCTTTGTATTATTTCTTTCCTATGTCTAAATGTTCTCCTTTCTATGTTTGGCCTCTTGGAATCCATAGATATGTTTTTTTTAAGACCTCGCCCAAATGTCCATTTGTATCATGCCTTTTCTGGTTCTCACAATTGTTAGTACCATCTATTTTTTGGCTGCTCGTATCTATTTGTATCAACTAATATTTATATGCATGTGTGTGTGTGTGTGTGTATGTGTGTATGTGTGTATGTGAGAGAGAGTTAGAGTAATCCATTTGAATTAAGCCCCTTAAAAAAAAGTAACAAAATGATCTTGCGAATTTTTTGTTACATCTTTTTATATGATGCCACTTTGTTCATTTGCAAGTTTTCAGTGTTTCTTTTTTCTTTATAATTCTGGGTGATTTTTTTTTCACTAAAAGTTCAATTACACAAAGACTGAGCATCAATGGATAAAAACTTAAATTATAACATTTACTCATTTATTATTATTATTATTATTATATTTTGGAATTCATAAAATTTGTCCTATTGAAATGAATAGTAATTAAATTTTTTTTCCTGAAAATATACTTCACAGGGGTTTTTCACAAATCTTTAGGTATTGTCCCATGTCATTGTATTGCTGAGAGTAGCTCAGTCTTTTCACAGTTGATTATTATACAATATTGCTGTTACTATTTACAATTTCTAATAATTCTTAAATTGTGTCTTCTGCATCTATTTTCCAAGTCAATTGTTTTTCCAATGAGATATTTCATGTTTTTAATTTTTTTCATTCTTTTGATTTCATGAAGTCATTAGCTTCCACTTGCACATTCTAATTTTTTGTTGAGTTTCATGGGTCATCAGGTTGAGGAAAGAAGAATGGGGGGGCTAGGTTATAGGAGGATCAGTCTCCATTTAAGAACTACGCAGACAGTCTCTTAGAGTAGAGGTAGAGTTTATTGGATTGGGGGTCTATAATTTATAGGGTAAATGACATAAGTAGGAGAATTAGGTAATCTTCATTCAGAAACAATGATAGGTGATGATTCACAAGGTAAGGACAATGAACATAGGTCAAAGTGATAACAGATGAAAGTTTTCTATTTGTAATGGATCAATTTGTCAATTTTTGATTGCTCAGATGGGTTCAGTACTTCAGTGGGTGACTCCCTAGCCAGATCCTGATGAAGTTCTTGCCTTGTAGTTTTTTGGCAGGACATCTGATAACTTAAAAAGAAGAATAGGTTGGGTTCAAGCTAAGGGGAAAGACTATGTGTCTTACTGCTTTTAAGTTAATGGCTTCCCCAGATGCCTTGCATTCTGGGATGTTATGGGCTTATTTCCACAGCCTTGCTGGATGGAAAGCCCCCGATTTCCTATCTACCCAGAAATTTTATGTCCTGGGATGAACTTTCACTATTGGGAGTTACGATTTTTTAAAAAATTATTTTCTTCTGGGGTCTTTTGAACTTCCTTTTCCATTTGGCAAATTTATAGGGTAAATGGTATTTAAGGTATTTTCTTCTTTCACTGTTTTCATTTCTCTTCCTCATTTTTCCTCTTCCTCTCTTATTTGATTTTTGAAATCTTTTTTGAGCTCTTCCAGAGGCTGAGACCAGTTTCCATTTTGCTTTGAAGTTTTGCAAGTAGTTGCTTTGTTCTCAGGGTCCCCTTCTGCATTTGTGCCTTGCTTGTCTTTGTCAATATAATAATTTTCTATGGTGAGGTGTTTTGCTTTTAATGTTTGTTCATTTTCCTAGCCTTTTTCTTGACTTTTAATTTTATCTTAAAAGTAGGCTCCATTCTGAGAATATTTTTCTTGCTGCTACCATCAGCTCTAGTTCTGGGTAATTTTCAGGTCTTCCAAGATTGCATGATGGCCTATGAGCTGGGAACTCTGAAAGCCACCACCCTTTGCTGATTTAGTCTCCCTCACATCCTGCTGATAGCCTGCAATGATGGCTCAGACCAATGTGAGTTACCTTGTTCTTGGGCTTAGGACCTCAGCTTGGCTAGGACAAGGGTTCTAATTCTTTGGGCTTACATTGGTGAGGTGCACTAATGACTGCTTTGCTCTGGAGCTTGGGGCCTCACTGCAGGCTTGAGCAGGAATCATGGACCTCCTCTTAGGGTTACACCAGCTAGGCTTATTCCTTGTGCTTGGGATTGGGACCTTTCTTGGGCTTAGGTAAGGGTTTAGAGTCTCATTTTTGGGGTTACATTGGCCAGCACATTGAGGACTGTATGGTATTTGGGCTTGGAGCCTTTCTGCATGTTTGCACTAGGACTTAGAACTTGAAGGGGTGGGCATGAGAATGATCTTTTGTTGTTTTAGGCAGGGTCTCAGAGTCATGAAAATGGCTTGGGTCCAGGTTCAAAATGTTGACCAGTAAGGGTGGGGTGCAGTAGGGGGCTTGCAGTGGGTTAGAGCTAGCTCTTCTTGGTGTGGTTTTGCTGAGATTGTGTTCCCTTCTCACCCCAGGGAAACAGACCCTCTCTACCTACCTTCCAAATTGTTTTTTGCAGGAATATTGCTCCTCTATGTACCCTTGTTGGCTCTGTCACTGTGGTATTAATTTTGAATGTTTGTTTTAAGGTTGTTTGGAGAGAATTCTCCCAGAGGTTTAAGCTCTGTGTACCTTTCTTCCATCATCTTAGCTCCACTTTTATCCTTAATTTCAATTCTTGGAAAAATTATACAGAATATAGTTAAAAGACTATTAGTTAACATCTGGAAAAGAAATTTAAGAAACTGGTGACCACAGAGGTAGGAATTTAATTCATTATGAAAAGTATGCCAAACTAATTTCATTTTCTTCAATTCAAGATTACTAACCTGGTAAATCAGGTGAATAATATAGATAGAGTATATCAGAGGTTATATTTTTGTAAAGCAATTGACAGTGTTTTATACCATATAATGTTTTGGATAATATGGAGAGATGTGGACTAGATTATTATTATCATATCTATTATTATTATCATTATCATCATCTTTTATCACTCTTTAGTTGGTTTTAGACCTGATGCAGTGGCAGGGTACAAAAAGTAGTCATTAATGGTTTGACAACTTGAAAGAAGGACTCCAGTGAAATATCCCAGGTAAGTGTGCTTGGTTCTATTTAGTATAAATTTTTTATCTATGACTTTATTGAAGGTACAATTAGGTTGCTTTCTAAATTTGCAGATGACCCAAAGCTAGTGTTGGATAAATGGGAAAAAAGTCTCAGCATATCTTGAGAAGATAGGACAGTAGACTGTATAGATGATTAAGATGTAATTTCTACATTTTTGTTCCAAAAATCAATTTTACAAACTTAAGAATGGGGAAGTATAGCTAGATAACAGTTCACGTGAAAACCATTTTAATGCAGTGTTTTAATTTTAATGTAATATCTGAATCAACATTGTGCTTTAGAGCCACCTCAAAGATAAAGCTAAGGAAATTTTAGAGTGAATTAAGAGAGGTACAGTGAACAAAATCACTTCTTTGCTCAAGGAGCTTTATTGATTCCCTTTTGCTCCTAGGATAAAATAAAATTTCCTTTGGCACATAAAACTTTCCACTATTATGCTGCTACCCATCAATTAAAGCTGTTTGCAAATGACTTCCTTTCACATACAGTACTTTAACCACTAATTAACTTGCTGTTCTTATAGGTGACATTCTATTTCCCTCCTTTGGGTTTTTCTCCAGATTGTTCCCCATGTCTGAAATGCTCTTCCTCTTCATGATAGTCTCTTAGAACCCCAAGTTTACATCAAGACTTATATTCTGACTTCTTAAAAAGGCCTTTCTTGATTTCCTTAATTGCTAACATCCTTTTTGTCTCCTTCCCTTTGTGCTTAGCTAGGTACCATTCATGCAAGACCATAGGGACAGACAACCCACACCAATCCCCCTCTGTTACCTGGCATTTCAGTTTGCCCTGAGTTCATTGCTCCTAGGTTGTATGACTTTTCAACAGGGGAAGTAGGTTTCCCAGTGTTCACAAACACTGAATTCTCACCCTCTCAGCTTCCAGAGGGAAGTTCTTCAGTGTAGTAGTGTTGCTTTTGGCACCAGAGTAGGATTTTCCAAAGAAGGGAAAGTTATTTTTTTTAAAGAGATTAATATATAAACATGACACTGGTATGGAACAGGAGTTTATTCCCACTCAGAGAATGGGAATACTAAGCAATTAAGAATCACAGAATGATTAAAATAGAAATTGCTTGTAATTACTAGTACAATTAGTTGGCAGTCTTATTGTTCAAAAACCACAAGAATAGAAGCAATTTTTTGAAAAGCTAGTAATTAGCCATTTTGCTGTTTACCACTATTGAGCACAGTCCCATCAAATGTCAAGTGTGATTTGAATAGGTGTCCCTTCTCTCTCCAATCAATGACTCTCAAGTGACACCTTGGGTACCAGCCAACTTTTAGGTATTTGCCTAGTAATTCTAGAGAACAGGAGATATATGCGTATATGCACACTTATAAAGGGTTTTACACAGCTTTAGGGTAGGAAGTACTGATAGGTGATACTGCTCTGCCACTTTCCTTAATTGAGAGGTTGAGTAATGGGGAGAGGAAGTCAGCTGATTTAGAGTGGGGAGAATGTCTTGACTTTGGGGTAACTGGTGATCTGTTGGTGATTCACTTAGATTTAGATCTGTTCTGAATAGAGGTGTTTCTCTGTAGTTAATCTCACAAAACCATCAGAAAGTCTAGGTAGAATTACAAGTCTAGAATAGTGGAAGTCTCCTTTAGAGATAGAATCATAATTGAATGCTGATTAAAGGTCTTGCTTCTATCCCTGCAGCCTCCATTCCTTTAAACTGTAAAACTATGTTTTTCTGGGGAAATGCTACCCTCTCAAACTTACAGCCCATAGGTTTGTCCATTTCCCCACATATACAAATATAAAAGTGTGACAGTCCATGCCCTTGAGGAGCTTACATTGTAAAGGGGAGACAACTCACATAGGAGAGTAGCTAGAAAATCACAAAGATAGGAAGTAGAAAAACAGAGAACCCTATTAACATTTTCTTTCCAGAAGTGATTTGATTATAGTCCTAAACATGAGGTGAAAAGCAGTGGGCAATGGGAGTTAGGGGTGGGAGTAGCAAAGGGAAGGGAATATGCAAATAGGGTGGGAAATGATTGGGTTGAAGATGAAGAATATCTGTGTAATATCAAGTTTTAGCTCCTCCTAGGCAGTTTGGAGGATGAAGAAATAGTAGCAGGAGGAACAGTAGGACAAAAAATACTGACAGTCAGTGTTTTGCCATTTTCATCAAGTGTTTTAATAAATTTTGTTCTTCTTTAAAAGTATAAAAAGAATATTAGGATATAGTGTGGCACATTTATACAATGATAATGACTTCCTTATTTTTTACTCCATTTCAAGAGTTGCCACTAGAGGGAGATCAAAGATTAATATTTTTTTAAAAAACAAACTTTCAAGGTATCAGTATATTATTATATTAATATTAATAATATTAATAACATATTTACATTAAAAGGTCTATTAAAAAACACAAACCATTTCCTTATGAGTTTAAAAAAGAAAACCTAAGATTAAATTAGAAATCAATGTAAATATTCCAAAGGATTTATGATGAAAAATTCTATTTACCTTCAGAGAAAAAACTGATTAAAGTACAGTTTTTAACTTTATTTTTCATTTTTTCTTTGTTTTCTTTCCCAATATGATTAACACAGAAACATGTTTTGCATGATGTTGTTATTATTATTATTATTATTATTATTATTATTATTATTATTACACCATGGTGCAGGGAAGTAGAGGTCCTGTGAACTCCCCTGCACCCCTTCCTTTATCCTCCCACACACACCACCTGTGTATTAATGTCCAATAGGCATGCAACTGGGATGCTGGAAGTCAGTCCACAACCCTGGAAGGGGGTGGGGGAGGGGATTCCCTTTATACACTTCTCAATGAGGGAGAAGGGGAGAGAAGAAAGGAAAAAATTTGAAACTTAAAAATATTTTTAAAAATTGTTTTTACATGTAGTTAGAAGAAATAAAAATGATTCAATATAAATAAATCATGTAAATGGGTAAAAATTAATAAGCTCTAAAGTTTTAAAAACTATTAATTTTTTTTCAAATTTCTTATGATAGTGGAAAGTTTTATGTACCAAAGGAGATTTAATTTTAACCTAGAGGCAATGGGGAGCCACTGAAACAATTTGAAACAATTTTTGACAATTGTTTTCTGACATTTTGTGATTCAGAGTCATTCGGTCCTTTCCCTGCCCCTCTCCAAGGCAATAAAAAGTCTGATATAGGTTATATCAGGATTTTCATGCAATACCTATTTCTGTATCCCTCATGCCCTGGCAGGAGACACATATTACATATATAAAGAAAAAACTCTATGAAGTATATAAGGTGAAAGATGGCATGCTTTGACCTGTAGCAAAATTCTAACTGCTCATTTTTTGTCTGTGGATAACTTTTTTTTTATATCATTAATCCCTTGGGGTTACAACATAACTTGGTTTTGTTGGTAATAGTTTAGTCTTTCACAGTGGATCAGCATATAATATTTCTGTTACTGTACACCTTCTTCTCTTGGTTCTGCTAATTTCACTTTGTATCAGTTCATATAAGCCTTTCCAGGTTTTTCCGAGTTCATCTTGCTCATCATTTTTTTTTATGGGAATAGTATTCCATCACAACCATATACCACAGTTTGTTCAGCATTCTTCAATTGAAGGGTACTCTAAGTTTCCAATTCTTTGCCACTACTAAAAGTTGCTGAAATATTTTTGTGCGATGAGGTCCTTTCCTTCTATCCCTGATCTTTTTGTGATATGGACACAATAGCTCCCTTTTTCACACATGTTCTCCAACATTTATAATTTTCCTTTTTGGTTATGTTATCTAATCTGATAGGTGTGAGGTGGTATCTCAGAGATGTTTTAATGTGCATTTCTCTAATCAATAGTGATTTGGGGCATTTTTCATGTGGCTATAGATAGTTTTAATTTTTTCTTCTGTGAACTGCCTGTTCATATCCTTTGACCATTTTTCAACTAGAGAATGCTTTGCATTCTTATAAATTTGAGTTAATTCTCTATACGTTTGATAAAGGATGTCTATGTCAGAGACACTTGCTATAAATATTTTTTTCACAAATTGTTGTGTTTCCTTTCTTATGTTGGTTGCATTGGTTTTGTTTGTACAAACCCCATTTAATATAATGTAATCAAAATTATCTGTATCATTTTTCATTATCTTCTGTCTCTTGTTTGGTCATGAATTATATGGTCAATTTTTGTGAAGGTGACATATACTGCTGAACAAAATGTATATTCCTTTCTAGTCCCATTCATTTTTCTCCAGAGGTCTATTACACTTAACTTTTCTAAAGTTTGATTTGACTCCTTAATTTCTCTCTTAATTATTTTTCAGTTTTTTAAATTTTTATACTTATTTTTATTTATCTACTTCTGAAAAGGAATGTTTAGGTCTCCCACTAGTAAGGTTTTGTTGTTTATTTCTTCCTGTAACTCATATAACTTCTTTAGGAATTTTGATTCTATGCCTTTTGGTGCATATATGTTTAGCATTGATATTGTTTTATTGTTTATGGTGCCTTTTGTCAAGATATAATTTACTTCCTTATCTCTTGATTAGATTTTTTTTTTGTTTTGTCTGAGATCATGATTGTTAACCCTGAAATTTTTTTACATGAACTGAAACATAATAGATTCTCCTCAAACCCCTTAAATTTACTCCATGTGTGTCTCCTTACTTTAAATGTGTTTCCTTTCAGAAGCATATTATGGGATTTTGATTTTGATTCCAATCTGTTATTCTCCTTCTTATGGGTGACTTCATCCCATTCACATTCATATTTATGATTAGTTATTGTGTGTTTCTCTCCATCTCATTTTCCCCATTTCCCCTTTCCCAATTAAAAAATATTTTGCTACTTACTACCATCTCCCACAATTCACTCTCCTTTTTGTCTATCACCCTTTCCCTTCTTTTATAACCTTTTCCCTCCTACTTCCATATAAGATAAAGTAGATTTCTATAGCTGGCTGAGTATGGTAATTATTCCCATTTTGAGCTAATTCCAATGGGAGTAAAGTTCAAACATTGCTCACCATACTCCTCATCTTCTCCACTGTATTAAGTCTTGGGTACCTCTTCATGTGAGATAATTTACTCCCATACATATCTCCTTTCCTGTCCCTTGATTTTTTAAAATATCAATTCATCCAGTTCCCCTTACTCCTTTGCTTCTTCCTATGTATTCTCCTTCTTACTGTCCTAGTAGTGACAGAGTTCTTCAGTATCTTAAGTAATTTAGGCATCTTGAATACTTTAAGTACCTTAAGTATCTCAAGTATCAGAGAGGTCTTAAGTATATTATTTATTACTTTCCCAGCTATGTATGTACTCAATTAAAACTAATTGAAATCCTTAAGTTTTCACTTTCTTGTCTATACTTTTTATGCTTTTCCTGACTGTCAAATTTGCTCAACGAATTTCCTTTTCAGTTCTTTTTTTTTTTTTTTTTGGTCAAGTATACCTAAAAGTCCATCACTTTTTTATCTCTAGAAGATTATGCTCAGTTTTGCTGTGTGTGTGAATCTTGGTTGGCCTTTGGGAATATCATATCTTATACCTTCTAGTACTTTAATGTAGAAGCTGCCAGATTTCATGTAATTGTGACTATGGATCCATGATATGTAAATTGCATCCTTCTGATTGGTTGCAATACTTTTTTCTTTGGTCTGGCAGTTTCTGAATTTTGCTTTAATAGTCCTAGGAATTTTAGGGTCTCTTTCAGAGAGTGATTGCTGGATTTTTTCAATTTCCATTTTTCTCTTCTTTGATGAAATCAGGGAAGTTTCCCCAGATTATTTCTTGTATTATGGTATCCAGGCCTTTTTTTTTCATCAGTTCCTGGAGATCTTTTCACTTCACATGGAATTCGGTTCACATGGAATCCTCCAGTTCATTAATCCTTTCTGCACAGTAGTATTCCATCAACATCAGATGCTACAATTTGTTCATCCATTCCCCAATCGATGGACACACCCTCATTTTCCAATTTTTTGCCACAACAAAGAGTACAGCTATAAATATTTTTGTACAGGTATTTTTCCTTATTATCTCTTTGGGGTACAAACTCAGCAGTGGTATGGATGGATCAAAGCACAGCCATTATTTTAAAGCCTTTTATGTATAGTTCTAAATTGCACTCCAGAATGGTTGAACCAATTCACAACCCACCAGCAGTGTATTAGTATCCCAATTTTGCCACATCCCCTCCAACATTTATCACTTTCCTTTGCTGCCATATTAACCAGTCTGATAAGTGTAAGGTGGTACCTCAGAGTTGTTTTAATTTGCATTTCTCTAATCAGGTGGAATTTAGAACATTTTTTCATGTGCTTATTGGTAGTTTTGATTTCATCATGTGAAAACTGTCTATTCATGTCCCTTGAACATTTGTTGATTGGGAATGACTTGATTTTTAAGATAAATTTGACCTAGTTCCTTATACATTTGGGAAATTAAAACTTTGTCAGAGAGTTTTGTTATAAAAATGTTTTCCTAGTTTGTTGTTTTCCTTTTAATTTTGGTTGCATTGGTTTTGTTTGTACAAAGCCTTTTAAATCTGATATAATCTAAGTCATTCATTTTACATTTTGTAATGTTCTCTATCTCTTTCTTGGTCTTAAAATACTTCCTTTCCCACAGATCTGACAAGTATATAAGTCCATGCTCACCTAACTTATTTATGATATGTCAATACAATTATTTTTTTAAATCCTTACCTTCCATCTTAGAATCAATACTGTGTATTGGTTCTAAGGTAGAAGAGTGGCAAGGGCTAGGCAATGGGGGTTAAGTTACTTGCCCAGGGTCACACAGCTAGGAAGTGTCAGAAGCCAGATTTGAACCTAGGACCTCCCATCTCTGGGCCTGGCTCTCAATCCACTGGGCCATCTACCTGCCCCCCTGTCAATACAATTTGAATCTAATTTTCTGTTATTGTGCAATCCATGTTTTTCCCTCCTTCCTGACCCTCCTCTCCTCTAAGAAGACAAATAATATGATATAGATTATACATATGTTATCATACAGCGCACATTTCCATGTTGTCATATGGTGAAATAAGACACACATTGCTTTCACTAGAGCAAAATTCATAGAAGAAATAAAATGAAAAATGGTATGCTTTATTTGGATTCAATCTATTCCTTCTATGGCAGTGGATAGCCTTCTGCTTACCTTTGTTTTGAAGTACTTTATTATTATTGTTTTTGTTTAAGTTTGGAGGGTTTGGGGGAGCTGAGCATCCCTTCTGCTATCTTAGCTCCCAGCACATAGCTAATGAGCTTTAAAGTTAAATTTTGCCTACAAACAAAATAAATTGACATTCACAGATTTACTTATAATCTCTACTTTTGAGGTAATTTGAGACTTAAATAATTTGAATAATTGATTCTACAGGTATTGTTTAGGCTAGGGCAATGTCTGTGTGTGAATATTTCAGAATACTTTATATTAGATTTGTGACTGTTGTCAATGTGACACTAGAATGTTAGAATTAATTAAAAATAATATTTGGGGGGCAGCTAGAGGGATTTAAAACCAGCCTTAGAGACAGAAGATCTTAGGTTCAAATCTGGACTCAAGTGCTTCCTAGATGTGTAACCCTAAGCAAGTCATTTAATCCCCATTGCCTACACCTTACTGTTCTTCTACTTTGGAACTAATACACAGTATTGATTCTAAGATGGAAATCACAAATATGGTTCCCTTCTCTCTCCTTTAGCACTTCCCTAATGAATAGAAGTCATTTTCTCTCTTCCTCAAAGAACTTAAAAACTTTCTATTAAGGGAAATATAATTTACCCCTCTGGGCCTCAGTTATGTAATGTGTAAAATGATATGATTCAACTAGATAATGCCTAAGATCCTTTCCAGCATTAGACCTGAGACCCTGCTGTCCTCTGACCACCACTGATCACTTTTTTTATTTTAAGCAATTCCTATACATGTCTTTCTACAAGACCTTCATAGAGAATTTGCACAGATTGGTGAAATCTTTATCTATCTATCTATCTATCTATCTATCTATCTATCTATCTATCTATCTCAAGTGTAGCATCCATGCTATCTATTTGTTGTCTAAGGTATTTTAAGCATCTTAATTTAATCTAAACTCCTTATTCTGCCAATGAGAAAACCAAAGCACAGAGAAGTATGTTTAAAAGTATTACAATTTTAATCATCAATAAAAATAATTTGCAATATTCTAATTCTAATGGATGTAATTACTTTTCTCTTTTTAGTTCATGAAACATTAATATAGTAGATTAATGTTTTCATATTTAAGTTAAGCATTTCTTCTACATTTGAACGAATATGCATGTGGGTACACACACACATAGGTACGCACACACACACACACTTGCACACACTTCTCTCCTACAGTGTGAAGAACAAATTCTCACAAATTCAGAATGAAATCCATGATAGGATTAGCTCATTTAGGAGACAGAACAAACTGTCTCTATCAGCACTAATAGATTCCTCTATTCTCACTATGTGGCTCTGTCAAAATATTTAAAATTCTTGTTGTGTCAATACTTTGCTTAAACTTTAATGAGTCTGATAAAAAATTCAAATAGGTTATTTTGGAGGGATTTAATCTCCATCCCCCCAGAATTCAGTAGGTATTTATTAAATGCCTACTATGTGCCAGGAACATTTCTGAGTATGTAAAGATTAAAATAAAATAGTCTATGCCCTCAAGAATTTTTTTATACTTTTAGGAAGAAATGACAAAAACTCTAATACCTTACTTTCCTTGCAGAACCCAGAAGGGCTGGCCAGAGAAGAAATAAGTCTTAATAGAGTGAGAAAAGACTTGGTGCAAGGGAAACTTCTAGGGGAGGCAGGCAGCCCTCGATATGTTCCACAGCCATTGTTTTGGGGAGCCAAGAAATAGTATGAAGGCACTAGGTGTCCAAAAGGTGAGACACAGAAAACAAATGTTGTCACCTTCAGAATTCTCCTACATTGCCTCTAGCTCTTAGAATTCTTCCATGCCGTTAGGGAGCCAACAAGTAAGAGAGAAACTTTTTCCTACCAGAAAATGAGGATTCATGGCTCAGGGACAAGGGACAGAGCAATTGGTCAGAAAAGCCAAGTTGGCCAGCTGCCAGGAAAAGACTGGAGGAATGTTATTTACCTTTCCAGTACTGTCATGGTCTGCTGTTCTGATGTGAAAGGGAAATATGACTATTTGTTTCTTTATTTCTCCATACATAGTAGACGTTATACTCAGTTATTCTTAATGCATTTTTGATATGTATTCCTTGTCAATGTTATATTCATAAAACTGTAATCAACTGCAATCAAACTGTCTTCATTTTGCTGTCTTTGCCAATTGATGTTTCTTTCCCTCTTGTAATTTTCCCTTGTAAAGCACTTGTTTCTCCTTCCTTAATCACAGTTACTATCTTCCAAGTGCCTATTTGTGGAACCATTGCTTCTCATTTGGAATAGATCACCTTGAGGATTTTAGGAGCTTTAGTAAGAAAAAAAATCAAATTCCTTTATCTTCTTGGTAACTAGCAAGCAAGGCAATTTAAACTTTGATCCCATAGGAATTCTAGTGTGACATGTAGAAGAGCACTTATTGCATTGCATGATCCTTAGATTGTGATGCCTTTCTCTGTAGCTAAAAAAGAATGTCACACATTGCTTTTAGGACCTCATACAATTGTCATACATAACAATTCTACAATTGTAATCATCATTCCTTCATTCATTTGTTGATCCTATTCAATCATTCATTCGCTAGTTCTTTATAAAGTGCTTAATATGTGCAATGCATTTTTCTAGACACTAGGGGGTTGGAGGGATTTGGAAGGGGAAGAAGTTTGGAGGGAGTTAAGATAAATAGAATAAGATTTTTGCCTCCAAGGACCTTATAATCCATAGAAGGACAAAAATACTTATAGGTAGGGATAGAGACTGACTTTGTTCATAAGATTTGTCCATCAATAAATAAAATGAGAATTTAAGTATATAAGATGAATAACCAGTGCTATGAAAAGAGATGAGGAAGTTGGGGGAGTAGAGCTACAGTTTCTTTCAAAAAACAACTCTCCCCCATTTTTTGTTTTTATGGAAATTATGGCTCTGTTTTGAATTGCTTCCCTATAACCTCTTTGTGAATGATCAGTTTCAAATGAAATATAGATAAAAGCCTAGTTTATAATCTTTCCTCCTAAATCTTGAATCCTAATCTCTATTTTTGTTGGTGCTACAACCACCCAAATAATCTTGAAAGGCTTTCTACCTTAGAGCCATTTTCAATTCTTCACTCTCTCTCATGCCACATATCCAATTGATTGGAAAGTTGGTTTTTTGGTTTGTTTTTTTTTTTTGCTCTCCCCCAACAGCACTTTTTAAAGCAGTCTTTTTCTCTCCATCCATAAAACAAATATCTGGGACTCACATCTCAGGAAAAGATGCTTACTTCTTAGTTGAGATTCTTAAAGCAATGTTCTACTTCTTCCTTCATACTGTAAAGATACAGTTAACTCTCCCCTTCTTACTTTTACATTTAATTAACCAAAAGTGAAGATACCCATACTTAAGTTAAGCAGGGAAGGTCCACAAACCACCCACTAAAATGGTTTATGCCTCCAGAAGCCACTGACTGCCCCCCTGGGCAATGCTAAGCAAATTTAAGGACTGCAATTGGTCCCCATAAAGTGGAGGAAGGGACAGGAAATGACATTGAGAAAGGTCTTTCAAAGAGGCCACAACTTTCTGTCAGGAGGTCTTTGAGCTGTTTCGAAGCTCTGGAGGCTAGTGGAGGAGCTTCTTCAAAGAGAACCTGGGACTCTAGCATTTGGTAACACTGCTCTTGGATTTTCCCCTTTGGACTATGACATGGGAGGGGGTAAGTGAAAAGGCTGACTCCTTTCCTGGCTTCTGGACAGATTTGTTTCTGGAGAAACTTCCCAGTCTTGGGGGAGGCCATGTGGTTATTCACCACTGGGTCCTCTGGTTAAATGACCCTCCGACTGAGGGCCCTCCAGTGGAGGGCAAATTAGCCCAGCTTGAGTTGAGTCAGGTACTGGAGAAACATTTAGGGTGATAAGCTAGACTGCTTGCTCTACCCTCTTTCACATTTCTGTACTCTTTCCTCTATTTTGTAAATAAAGCTGCTAAATAAAAAGTCATTTCGACTTGAGTTATAATATTGGCAACTACATTCTCTTATATTGAGTCCAACCATAAATTTAATCCCTTCAATATGTACAACTATGAGAGTTAAACCAAATGGTCTTAGTGCTTATTAGGATGGTGCTAGGATGGCTGACATCTAATATCCATTGGGTAGGACTTAGAGACATTAGTGCTATCCATATGGCACTCCTAGAGGAAAAGTCAGAGATCTCAATGATCTGATATAGCTACTTTCCCTTTTTTTTTTTCTCTTTGGAAAAATTGTAGATCAATACAATAGAGAACAAGAAGAGACCTTTTAGGTCACCCAAATTGATCCTCCTCATTTCATTGATTAGGCAAGAAGTGTAGTGTCACCCAAAATTGTAGCAACCCTAAGTGGCAAAGCTAAGATTTGAAACCAGGTCTTCAGACCTCATAGCTAAGGAGTATTCCACACCACCATTGCATTCTTTGGGGGAAAGTGTAGAGTAGAAAAGAAAAAAGGCTGAGGAAGACAGTGTAACAACTCCTCAAGTATTTTCTGCTTCTATTTATTTTCTTTTAAAATTAAATTGAAGCCTTCAGTATTTAATAGTGCTTTCACACTATCCCAGCAGTTTCAATCCCTAATAATTACTCTTTCTCTAATATATAGTTGTCATCCAGTGAAATTAGAATGTCTTAAAGTAATAGTGGGTATTTTGGGTAGAAGGGAGGAGGTAACTCTGATGGGTATTGTTGGCATCAATTTCCTAGTGGTCTTTTCCATCCTTCATCCTTCAATTCTAGAATAATTAAATGTAAGGCAGAACAATGTAACTGATGATCTCTCCATTGTAATAATGGAAGAACTGATGGACAGAGACAGAAGTGTCACAGTAAAGCTACAGTAAAACCCAGATTTTCTGGTTTACAACTTTGTGCTCGGTTTACAAGTTTAATGTGACAGACTCTACAACCTTTGGATCTCTATAGACTTCTGTGATTTTGAGCTGAGCAAGAGACTATTTCATGCCTTTGGGGAAACAAGGTCGAATTTGGAGATTCCCTAAAAGCATCATTGGAATAAAAAGAGAGAAGAACATGCTTACCCCACCCCAGGAGAAGTTTAAGGGAACAGTACGCTGGCTAAGAATAGTTTTTTTTTTCCAGTAGCACCATTAAATCCAGTACATAAGAAACATTTTTCCTTCCTTGTCTCAAGAGTATAGAAAATTTGAGTCAGGAGAGAAACATTACCAAGAATGTGAATTATCTCTAATTTACTTCTCTCCACTTGTTTATTTTATTTTATTTTATTTTATTTGCTTTTTAAAAAATCTATAACTTCTGTCTTAGAATCAATATCAAGTATCAGTTCCAAGGCAGAAGTGTGATAACAGGTGGGCAACTGAGGTTAAGTGATTTCCTCAGGCTCACATAGCTAGGAAGTATTTAATGCTGTTTGGACTCGGGTCCTCCAGACTCTAGGCCTGTACCCTGTCACTGAGCAATGTAGTTTATTTATGCATTCATTAATGAGTTAGTCTTCAATTATTTTTATGTTATGAACAAATCTATTTCCCTTATATTGACTTTTATTCTCATAAAAGTGTGGTCAATCCACACACAAACATATTTCATCACATCTTTTTATTGGGGATATGATGATGTGGTGAGCACTCTGGTAGTTTTAGAGATGCAGAAGAACAATTATTAGAAAAATTTTTTATTCCTTCTAGATTGATAACATAATTTCTTGGATCATTAGACAACTTCTTGTCAGTTGGGGGCATATTATTATGAACATTTACCCCTCTTTCCTGATAATGTTTTAAGCACCCTCAAATTCACTTTTGAATGGGAATTCTGGGACATTTTCCTACCAAGAGGAAAAGAGGGCAACTCTAATAGTTATTTTAATCCCTAATATTGTACAAGGAAGGCAGTCTGTTGGGATATACTTCTTTTAAAATATCAAAAGGTTATAAGTTCTAAGAACAATCTTATGGCAAGTCTGCCTAATGATAAAATGAGATAAAGGATACATAATCAGAACAATGATTCCAGTCTATTTTTTTCCTTCTTACTCCGACTATATCATCAACCAGTATTTGGTCACTACCCCAAGAATTTAAATGCTTTAAGCCACTGATGGTGAATGGTACCAGAAGAAGAGTAGGAATCCATTTTGGAGCTTTCTAAAATATCCCATTACAAATTTGAAAAGCAAAAAGGTCTCAGTAATCCCAGTGTCATTCACCAGATAGTTTTAGTTTCTTCCCTTTTTGATGTCTGTCTAGGGTTATGATATGTGACTCTATGAGGTCGTATGAGGGTTAGTTTCTTCTTCCTTTGTATTGTAATAGATAGGAAAGTTAGCACCCATATTTTCTTAGAGTCTCAAATACTTGCGAGTTTTATGAACCTGGACAAGCCATTTAATGTCTCTATACCTCTAATTCTTTATCTGTAAAATGGGGGGAGGGCAGTATAGAATCTGAATGTTTCTTAGGTTCCTTTCAGCTCTAAATATATGTTCCTACAATGATACGGTGATACCAATGTATTGCAATTGTACACTAGATGGCACAATTCAACTAGCTACATAGTCACTGAAAGCATTAAAGACAAAATATCTGTGAAGAACTAAAAGAGAGCAGGATAGCCTCCGAGAAAAGAACGAAACAATATTAAGTAAATTAATATAATCATGCTCTAGCAAAACTTGGGGAAGTCATTTGGTGTTTATTCAGTCACACATATAATTTTGTCTGGCTGTGATTTCTCAGTTTACTTTGCTCTTATGATATGTGAGAAGTGTCTATCCAGCACTCTTGTTATTTGAATCAATCAACATGGAGTTTTGCATTTCAATAAACAGCTTGTAAAAATGAAAAATAAATTAACTTAAAATGGCATTAACAAATGCCATTTTACTAAAAGAATATAAAAGCTCCAGCAGGTCTAAGAGAGGAAGGGGTAAGGGTAGGGGCTTGGAAAAAAATAGAAAAAAATAAAAGAACAAAAGCTTCATATAATTTACATAAAATTTTAATTCAGCAAGTATCTATAAAATACATCTAACTTGTAAAACACTGGAAAATCAAAGAGAAAAGGTAATAGTCCCTTCTCTTAAAGAACTTATACTTCAGTGTGGGTAGAGGTAGGCTGGGGGAAGATGAGACATGTATAAAACTAAAAGATTATAAAATGAGCCAGGAAAAACTCAAAGAGAATATCAGAGCATTTACAGATTACTTGGTTTTAGAATCTGGATTATTGGTCTCTAACATATACGTTTAGCTCTCTAATTTCATTTACCTCATGATCTGGCTGCTGAGTTCTACTTCTTGTGGAATATTTGTGAGATGGTCACCTCAGATAGCCAAGAGCTTGTTTTTTATTCAACGAACATCTTTTTCCAGAAAATTGGTAAAAGTCATCTTATGGCTCCTAAAGAAATTTGGGAGTTGCCTTGGCCAGCCTTCTTTTTAAGCATCTGTTGGTTTTAACTATCTAATTTACAAAACTGAATCTGGATCTGTTTGGAAACACTTAAATTATCTCAACACGTGTCTTTCTTTTTTAAAATTCAATTTAATTAAATTTTGTTACTTTTTTTTGATACATTTTAAGTTACAAGTTGTCTTCACCAAATCCCACCTTGCACTAGAGAAGTTTACAATTTGACATAGATAAATACACACACACACACACACATTATTTTACACATACTTTTATTCTTCTAGCCTTCTTTTTCTGGAGGTGGATAACATCTTCCTTCATAGTCCCTTTGTAGTTGATTTGAAAATTGATAATACTCAGAATAACTTAGTTGTTCTGTTATTTTTTGAACATTACTGTATGTAATACCCTCTTTGTTCTCCTCATTTTGCTCTTCATGATTTCATGCAAGTTTTCCCACATTTTTCTAAAATCAACTTGCTCCTCATTTCTCACAGCACAATATTATTCCTTCACTATTTTATAATATAACTTGATAATTCATTCCCCAGTTGATGACATCTCCTCAATTTCCAGTCCTTTGCCATCACAAAGAGCTATTACAAATATTTTAGAATATATAGGTTCTTTTCCTTTTTCCTGATCATCTTGAAAAAGAGATCTAATAGTGGTATTACTAAACACAGTGCCGGTCATTCAAGTAATTTGTGAAGAGAAGTATCTAAGTATCTAAGGTTTGAATATGGTGTGATTTTGGTTCAGGGCAATTTCTTCTTTCAAAGCAAACAGCTTTGGTAAGAATCCATGAACCATGCTGGGATTCGAGAGGCTCTTGTCAATCCACACTCTGATGACTAAAGTACAAAATAATAAGACACCTAAGGCTTAAATTTCCCTGAAAATAATCTTCAGGTTTTTGAGTACAGAGGAAATACGTTTTGGCAAGCCATATACGAGAGTTTTCCAAAACCAAAACATTTTTATGCATATCTGTAGTTAGACATTCAGTAAAGTTGAAAAGTTAAGATATCATTCTATGTAATATTTAACTTCTTTATCATCTTTTATTTATATTGAAAAGTTACCTGTCCATAGTGGATAAAGGGTCAACTTTGGAGTCAAGAAGATCTGTTTAAAGTTTAATTCTGATGGTCCTGGCTATAAGGCAATTGCCAAATCATTTAACTTCTTAGCGTGTTGGATGGCTTTTTTAGAACTATAAGTTATAGAATAAAGTTGCTAACCTTCATTGTTGGAAAGAATTTATACTCAGGTAGATCTCTACACTAATGAAAATCACAGGTCCATTTATACTTCCTACTCTCAACTCCTTAAAAAAATTCTATTCATGCTACTTGCTATTTTCCTTGATCAGATCAGAAAACAAAGAGATTATAGTTGGCATGATGATCATAATGATAATGGACAACAATTGTTGTCATTTTAAAGTTTAAAAATAACTCGATATGTTCTCTCATTTGATTCTCACAACACTGAAAAGGCTAGCACCGTCCCAATTTTATAGATGTGGAAACTGGGGCTAAGAATTTAAATGATATGCTCAGGGTAATGGAACTAGTAATTATCTAAGGCTAGAATAAAACTTAAGTCTTCCTAATATCTTATTCAATGCTTTAGCCATTTTACACAGAAAAAAAATTTAGTAGTAATACTAAATTGGTAAAATATAGATGTTAATTTTTATGCATTTGTTTTCCCTGATAGGTTGGTCTATAGTGTGGTCCTTAAATAACAGTCAAGATATTTATTTTCAAGAGCCTTTGCACATGAAAACAAATACTTTTAAAACTTATGCCAAAAAGTTCTCCAAGTCATTGAACATTTTTTATATTAGATTTTCAATGAAAAAAATCGGTAAAAAACTTTTGGGAGAAAAGTTTTCACTATTTAAACTAGTAAAAAAATATTGAATGCATCTAAACTCATCCAAAATGTTTCATGGGCTAAGCAAACCAGGCATGATGAAATAATGCAAGCATTAAAGTGTTTTGGACTTAAGTTGATACATAGAAAAGTGCATATAATATTTAAAGTTAAATATCTCCAAATATTACATACTAATTATGTAAAATATACATAAATGTTCATTTAAAAAGATAGGAGGAAAATTTAATGATGTAAATAGAGTTGAATATTCATCAAATTATTTTTTTATAAATAAGGAAGTATATAATTGGAAATATCTTTTAAATGCTTAAAATATTTATATTTAAAAATACAAAATAAAAATGACTTAAAAAGTTAGAATTTGAATGTAGTAACATATATTTAAGCTTAAAGTTATGCCAAACAGACTTTAATCTCTTTTTTCAATGATTCAAAGGGTAGTTTAGGATCTGTCAATGTGTTGAGGTTATTGTCATGAACATCAAAAAAAAATTCAATAAGAATGAATTTTCATCAAGATTCTCTAGATAAAATGCTATATTAACAAATTGTTTTTTACTTTACTTAGCATAGTTATGGCAAAAGAACTTGTCAAACTTAATAAAGTTATATAACTTCTGAATTTCTATTTTTCACAGAATATTGAAGATCTACTACATATCATTCCAAATTAGGAAAACATTATTTTTGGACTGTTGTGGCGTGCATATAATTAACGTTGTTTTTTTGTATTGGCCTTCTATAGACCTTTCGTAATTTATTTACAACCATTTCTTCACTTATTACTAAATATTTATTTATTACACTCAAGTTTACTTCTCTAGTTCTGATTGTTACCTCAACTTTCAAAACTAATTCCCTATTAATTATCTTCAACTAAATGGTCAACTATCACCTCAAATGTGATATTTCCAATTTAGAGTTTGTCACCTTTCCTCTTTCTGAACTGATTCTTCCTTATTTCTGTTTCTGTTATTATTGCAGTTATTCTTATCCACTATTATTATTCTAGTTACATTAGTTTGAATCAGAAGAATTCCCTCTGGCTACTCCATCTCTTTTAACACTCTGTCAATATGCAGCTATTCACCAAATCAATGGTCAATAAATGTAATAGATAATTCTTAGTATCTATTACTTCTGTCTTCAACTTTTCATCCACATAGTACTCTTTGAGAACTATAATAGGGTCAAGGAAGTTATGTGCCACTAGTTAATGGTAGAACTAGGATTAGACTTTATGGCTTCTGCCTTCCAATCTAGTCGATGATAAGACATTACCACTGTGGCCCCGCCCCAAGTCCCTAATTATCTACACCAAAATAACCAGCTAAAAAGGAAAAATTAAGGCAGTTACAGAGATTCAAAATGTTAAAGATCTGGTAAAAGTTATTGGAAGCATGTAGATATTTGCTAATAGGTAGACAAAACAGAAAGCCAATCAAATATAGGTATTATTTTGATACAAATATTTTTCCCATAAGCTATTAAAATTGTTGTTGTTCAGTAATTTCTAATACTTTGTGACCCCATGTGGGATTTTCTTAGCAAAGATACTAGAGTGGTCTGCCATTTCCTTCTTCAGTTCATTTTACAGATGAGGAAATTGGAGCAAACAGGGTTAAGTGACCTGCCTAGTGTCACACAGCTCGTAAGTATCTGATGTCATATTTGAACTCAGGAAAATGAGTCTTCCAGACTTCAGGCCCAGTGGTTTATCCACTGGGCCACCTAGTTTCCCTAACTATTAAAATACAATTGGGTTACATCAGAGAGAAGTTCATTTTTAAAATTTGAATTTTGTTCATAATTCACCTTATTAATTTGTGAATCAATTTTCAGACTGACAGTTTATCATTGAAAGGCTGTGGCTCTTTACCTTTTGTCAGTAACCAGATAAATCAAAGGCAGAAGGAAAGAAGATGAAGGAAAGAAAATGAAGAAAGCTAGCATAAGGCAGCCCAACAAAACTTTGGCTTACCTTCTCTGATATATTAACTAGTTATGAAATGTTAAATATATCTGGCCTCCCTATGAAATTTGATTTCTTTTCTTTTTTCTTTTACCCTAATTCCCAATCCAGGAAAAGGAATTACTAAATTGTCTTGACACATAAAGGAGTGCCTCCTGTTGGGGTAATAAAATATAACTTCCATTTTTAGGCTAAACTTTTCTCTAGATTATTGCTGATGTTTTGAAAAACCCTAATCCCTCCTTTTATTTTATGCTCTTCACCCCTATAATTGGATTCCAAGCTTTTCTGTCATATAGCTTCCTCTAAATCAATCTCAGGTCATCAGAAACTAACCTTTTCAAAAGCCTATCATTAACATGTACTTATGTGAGATGACGTCTGCTTCAGGAAAAAGGGGAGATGCATGATTCACACACAGTCGAAGGAGATTGTGGTCAATTTAATAAGTGGCAAAAAAGACAAATAAGTCAAACAAAAAAGTAAGTGAAAGTCACACACAAATAATAATTTATTTTTTAAATATATTTTTCATGAATTTATTATTTTATCAGAGACACATATCTGAAACAGAAACTTGAGATGGACAGTGACGTTGGTCTTAAACTGAACAGGAAGAAGAAGGCAGGTGGGATTGTTTTTGTGAATATATAAAGTATTTTTCATGACCTTCGGCTTCTCCATAAAATTTTCTAGAAATCTCATCTTGTCTTTAGTGACATTTGTCTTCCTATGATTCTACATGGCTACAGTTTTGGAATGGAGTAGCACAACCTCAAAGGAATTCAAATTGTGAGCTACCCAAAGGGCAATGGGGGTCACTATTAAGCTGTAGCATATTGTCAATGACAAATTTTTCACAGTATAAATATATCATTGGAATGAAGTATGAACAGAAGAGGAGAGCTGGTCATGTAGAGAGAAGTGAGGTATTATTAATGGACACGATGTGTACTGCTTTGATTCTTTATATCTTAGGAGATATCCAGGAAGGCCACTGGCCCAATACATTGGCTCTTATAGAGAACTGACAGGAAAACATGGATAAAAGTTGTGCAGGAAGAGTTAACATGAGTGGCTTATGATCTTCGCTATTAGGACAGCACTTGCTGGTGAGATCACAGATCTATTTAAGAATTGAGTTATGGTGATCAATGAAATATTTATAAAGTATCTAATATGTGATAGGCATTGTGATAGATACAAGGAAGATGAGTAAAAAGAATAAAATAATTTTTGTTTGCATTTAGCTTACATTCTAATGTCATATACCAAAATAATATTGTTAGGGGGAACTTCCTAATGAGAAAATTTGTTTCACTACTTCAAGACAGAATCTTCTCTGCAATAGTTTTGAAGGGTTTTCTTTATTTCTTAATTTAAATTTATTGATTTGTTACATTAAAATACCCAGGTAACTCTTCCCCTCACTTCATCAGAGAAGGCATCATTTGACAGTTATATATAATATATATTCATGTCATTCTATAAGCAATATTTCTGTTGCTTTTTATAAAATTCCCTTAGTTCTGTTCATTTCACTAATTGTTAACTATACACTTTATTTGGCATTGATCATATACTCTTTAATGAAACTAAATATGTGGAAAAGACAGGCAAGTAAGAGAATGGAAAATGTGAGTTTGACTCTGAGTTTGAAAACCTGGGTGACTGAAAAGATGGTTGTGTCCTTAATGAAAAGTGAAAGTTAAGATGAGGAGAGAGAATTTGGCATATGAATTGATATTGCCCATGATCTTTCATCTTCCTCTTCTGTAAGATTGATGAGTTTATGTTATAATCCGCTGTTGCCCTTTGTTTCCCTACAATATCTCCACTTGGTAAGGGATTAATTGATTGATGGCATAGGCTGATTGTATAAAAATAGGTATTTTTGCTCTTCTTTTTGTAAATTATTTACATGGACTAAACTATTGATATATGGTGGTAGTTACGCATGTGTCTGGTTATTTATCCATTTCTAATTTTTCACTCTCAATAGCTTGCATCAATAGATTAGGTTGCTTAAATTGCATGCCAGATCAATCATCATATTTTTATTCTTTCTTCTAATTTGGTATTGATGTATCTTTGATCTAATAAGAACATGTTCTTAATTTTATTATATAGATTATTGATTCAGAAATGTATCCCAATGATGGTAACTAGCAAATTTCTATTAATTGAAAATACAATTAAATTAATTGTGTTTTTATTTAGTACTTGGCATGTTTAGTGTTGATTTTTTCTTACTATATAGAAGTGAAATATTTATATAGTCTCTAATTTTTTGCCCATTATCATTTCTTAATTCTATGCCATATATTCCAACTTGTTTTTTAATCATCTTTTCCTAAATTAATCTTCAATTGTAGTTACCAAGTTTTTAATTTCACATGGATTTACTTTGTAAGACCTTATTAGAGCCCTAGAATTTCTTTACCTTATTAACTTTATTTATCTTTATGGTTTCATGATGGTCTTTTAACAAATGACTATTAAGCAATAATTGCAATAACCTATAATCATGTGTTTCATGAAATGACACTTTTTGCCTTTGAATATATGATAAAATTTACCCATCTAATTCCATTATATGTGCTACTAAGGAGAATTCATACTCATGGGTACATGAACTTGAAATTGCTTTTTTTCTTCTAGTTTTGTTTCCCATTGCCTTTCTTCCTTCTCCCCTCTCTGTTCCTGATCATTCTAGTATTAATTTGGGATGACAAGACAGTGAAAAGACCCATCACCAATGGGAGAGAGTGTCCTTTCCCACTTGCTCTTTGCTTCTTGCCTTCTCCATAACCTGCTAGCTAGTCCAGAACTGACCACCATCAAGGATTTCCTAATCTCTTTGTCTCCTGCTTCCTTGCCTATTTCCTTGGCCCAGTCTTCTCAGAATCAATTTAGGATTTATAGGTAGCAGGGAAGATCCATCACCAGAGAAAGTATCACTTCTTATCTTCCCACAATCCCCCTTCCTAATACATCCAGACTATATGCCAGTTGCAAACCTCTAATCTTATTCCTTATTGTCAGATGGATGACTATCAGGCTTTACCATCTGTCTTTTCATCTTCTTCTAAGATTCCCCTCATCTTACTATTTGCTGTGCTAATATTTCCTGAAAACTTTTGGCACTATAAAATGACTTCGTAATTTAGGGACCCTTGGGACTTTCCAACTATTCCACTGCTGGACCCTTCAGGGCATTTCCATCTTCCCTGCAGCTAAGCTTTCTTTCATGTATTTTTCTCTGCCAATTAGAGTGTGAGCTTCTTGAAAATGAACTCTTGAGCTTTTTTCTGCTTGTATCCTCCATGCTTTATATAGTGCTTGGCAGGTAGTAACCACTCAAAAGTTTTTTAATCATTCATCCATACATTCATTTTTAAGAATGTTAAGATTGATATTTAATTCCTTCAATACATGCTATTCAATCACGGGAGAAAAGTTTCACATTTCGAGTACTTCCAACCCATGTCTATACTTTAGAATCACACCTAAATTGTGTTCTTTATACTTTTTTTCTTTTCCACCATATATTTATGATCATGGCCAAAGAGTCACAAAGAACTGAGGGCTTCCAGATGCTTACATTTTATTAGAGGAGATAATATGTTCAATATATTCACATTATTGGTTGTAATCATTTCTTTCCTTTAAAATTTGGTTTGAATTCTATTCTACATGGCTCATCTTACTCTACTAGATACTAGGGACTTCTTCTATAAAATTCTATTATAAATTTAAGATTACGGTCAGTGTTAGAATTATTATAATGGAATTCTACAGGTGCTTGCTTTGGCAGCACATACACTAAATTTGGAATTCTACAGGAGAATGTCCTAGTAGCTAGAGGAGAAAGGAAGGGCTTCATCTAAAAGATTATATCCAAACTAAGTTTTGAAGGAAACAAGGGATTTCGAGTGTTGACAGTGAGGAGGAAGTGCATACTAATCATCAGAAAGAGACACTATCTAGCAAGGTAAATTGAAATAGAACAGAAAAGTAAAAGAGTAGCAGTACCAGATTTTAAACCATGTTATAAAGCATCATACTATAAATCATTAAAACAATCTGGTACTGGCTAAGAAACAGAAGGGAGGATCAATGGAATTAGAGTAGGGGTAAATGACTTCAGCAATCTAGTGTCTGATAAATCTGAAGATTCCAACTTCTGGGATAAGAAGTCATTATTTGACAAAAATTGCTGGGAAAAATGGAAAAGAGTAAGGCAAAAATTAGGTGTAGATCAACATCTCATACTCTATACCAAGGTAAGTTCAAAATGGGTATATGATTTAGACATAAAGGGTGATATGATAAGTAAATATGGGGAACATAGAATAGTTGACCTGTTAGATCTGTGGAGAAGGAAAACATTTATGACCAAACAAGAGATAGAGAACATTTCAAGATGTAAAATGAATAATTTTGATTATATTAAATTGAAACATTTTTGTATAAACAAAACCAATGAAACCAAGATTAGAAGAGAAATAACAAACTGGGAAAACATTTTTATAACAAATTTCTCTCACAATGGTCTCATTTCTCAAAATTAAAAAGAATTAAATCAATTTATATGAATACAAGTCATTCCCCAGTTGATAAATGGTAAAATGATATGAATAAGCAGTTTTCAGAAAAAGAAATCAAAGTTTTCAATAATCATATGAAAAAATATTCTAAATCCCTCTTGATTAAAAATGCAACTTAAAACAACTCTGAGGTACATTACACCTATCAGATTGTCAAATATGACAGTAAAGGAAAATGATAAGTGTTGAAGGAGATGTGGTAAAATCAGGATACTAATGTATTGCTTGTGGAGTTATGAACTGAACCAATCATTTTGGAGGGCAATTTGGAATTATGCCCAAAGAGCCATAAAGCAATACATACCCTTTGATACAATAATATCATTGGTAGGTCTGTATCCCAAAAAGATAAAAAATGGGAAATGATCTGCTTGTACAAAATTATTTATAGCCACTCCTTTTGTGGTGGCAAATAATTGGAAACTAAAGGGATGTGCAACAACTGGGTAATGGCTGAACAAATTGTGGCATATTGACAGAGCCATAAGACACTTACAGTCTGCCTAAAGTGTGTTATGGCTTTGTCAGTATACCATGGTGATGGAATACTACTGTGCTGTAAAGAATGATGAACTGAATGATTTCAGAAAGAACTGGAAAGACCTTCATGGGCTGATGCTGAGTGAAATAAGAAGAACCAACAAAATAATTGTACGCAGTAACAGCACTATTGTGGAGTGATTAACTGTGATAGACAGCCATTATTGGCAATACAATGATGTAGGACAATTCTAAGGGATTTATGACAAAGAATCCTATCCACCTCCAGAAAGAGCTCTTTTGGAATCAGAATGCAGGTGAAAGCATATGGTTTTTCAACTGTTAATTTGGGTTTATATTTTGGGGTTTGTGTTTTATAAGATTATTAACTTTCAAAAATGAATAATATTGACATGTATTTTGCCTCATATGACATGTACAGCCCAGATAAAATTGCCTGCCAGCACTAGGAGGAGGAAGGGAAGGAAGGGAGGGAGATATGTTCAATCACATAACTTAGAAAAGCTTGTGTGGAAATTTGCAATTACATGTAATTGGTAAAAAATAAAAAAAATATTAAAAAAAGAAGTGCAAAGGATTGGTATAGTGGAAAAAATGACAAATTTATAATCAATGGACCTAGATTCAAATCTGCTCTGTTACTACTTTACCATACAGCTTTGTGCAATTCATTTAACTTCTTCACAACTCAGTCTTTAACTGTAAAATGGGAGTGAGGGATAGGGGTATATTAGATGATGACTAAGATGATGTCTACTCTAGCATTTAATAAATGTTATTTTCATTAAAAAAAGAAAGGTAGAAGAGAAACCAAAAGAGGGTTATAAAAACCCAGTAAGAGGAACTAATCAGCAGCATCAAATGTTCCAGAGAAGCAAAGAAGGATAGAATGGAATAAAGGTCATCAAATATACCAATAAAGAAATTTTTGTTACCTTTGGAGAGAGTAATTTTAGTTGAATAATGGAGAAAGAAGTCAAATTATGATGGGTTGAATACATGGGAGAAGAATTATAAACAGTGATTATGAATGGACGAATGAAGCATTTGTTAAGTGTTTACTAAATGCAAAATAGCTTTTTATAGGAGATTAATGAAAAAGGAAGAAGAGATAAAGGATGATCACTTGAAGGTCTACTGATGGTTTTAAATGTCTATGGTAGGCTTGGCCATATTTGTAAACAGTAAGATAGGAATAAGCAGACAGAGAGGGATTAAATATTATTCAGAGAATGAGGATGATACTGAAGAGAATCTTCTGGGGAAATCACGAGGTGATCAATGGTACACATAGAGGGTTTAGGCTTGACAGGAAGAAGTTCTCTTCAGATACTGTAATAAAAGAGGATATGATAAGGAGTGTCAAAGGGCTTTGAAATAAAGAACAAAATAAAGAAATAACAATAATGATCTCTATTTTCTCAGTTAAATATGAAGTGAAGTCCTCAGCCAACATGGGTGGGTAAAGGATGAAGTGGTGTAGGAATTTTGATGAGCAAAGAGAAAGTTCGAAATAGTTTCTGTTGGGGAGTGGGATAGGGGTTCAACTAGAGAGGAATAAAAAGGTTACCTTTCTCAGAGGAATTAGGACTTAATAAAATAAGGTAACCTAAATTTGTAGGAGACCCCATCAAGTTGATTATGTTATTTTCTCCATTTCTTTTGAGTAAAACATGAGAAGAAATAAGCAGGAAGATAGTGGGATTGATCTAGATTTGGGATCAGGCAGATGATCCAGGTTTGGGTTGTGAGAATCAGTAAGAAATGGGGGCAAGAGAATAGCACACATTCTGCTTAGAAAGTTGCCTAAAATCATCTATTTTTACAGAATAAATTTAGAATAGTCTTCAAATTCCTCAAATTAATAGTTTAAGAGCAAATATAGCATTTCCACTCTGAGAGAAAAACAAATGGAAAGCACTCTAAGTGAAAGTAGCAGGGGATTGATAGAGGTGGTAAGCTGAATTAATGAATTAGCCTTCTGTGAGAGGAGTTGCCATTATGAAGTCTATTTATATAACTTTATACAAGGAGGGATTATAATGTCCTTTCTGGTCGATTATAATTACAATGTCATTTTAAGGATAATTCCTTCTTTCAGGACAAAATTAATTCCCACCAAATGCACATTAGTTCTTTGACAAGTTTATGGTGATGCCAGTACTTTGAATATCTTCTTTAAAAACTAATCATGGTTATTTACCCTTATGATTAATTTGCAGTCTAATCAATTATTTAATGAGTCTTATTTTAATCCATAAGAATTCTTATATCCTGTCCTCGTCAGATAAAAGAATGTTGTTTTTTTCCTGGTCCATATACCTATGTGTAAAGATCCAAGTGTTTATTTCTAGTGATCGATTAAAAGGCCATTCTTAGACAAATATTTTGCAATTAAGGATTTCTCCATGAGATTACATCTGTTTCTCTTAGGAATTTCTCTATATTTAGAACTTTTAAAGACCTCAGAAGCTATTTTCTGCCATTTCTGTGGCTTAAAAATTTGCTTCTTCAGTGTTAGCTAAGTCTCATTAGCCTGGAGTAGGTGAGAAAGGCTTGAAAACCAGATGACTCTCAGCAATCTTTGGGTAAATGAACATTCCTTATACAGGAGATTCCTTCTCATGTTGTTCTCCTCTTGTAGTTGCTGAAAGCAGGTCTAGCAAATCATTTAATATCCCTGGTCTGATCCTTTTTTCCCATGACAAATCAATTCCCTTTCTGCTACTACAGCCTGAATCCTAACACAGGACTCTGGCTTAGATTTTGCAGTTCTCACACTATGCTCTCTCCTGATTCCTCATATTCCCTGCTAGAAGCTTCCTAATGTCCTGCCTATTTACTAATGGGAAAACTATCACTTTTTTTCATAGACAGAAGCCATATTTCATTTCATGTTCTATGAAGCAATATATGTATGCATATCTAAAAAAGGAAAAGTATATAATTTTTAATTCTAAATCCATCATTATGACTGAAGGCAACATAGTATATATGTCCTTTTTATTTGAGTAGAAATAATTTATATATACATATATATATAGTATTTTAAGACTTTCATGGCTCTTTTCCAGACTGGGTGGCACAGTGGATAGTTTATTTGCATATTGGGTGGCATAGTGCATAACTCACTGGATAAGAAGCCAGGAAGTCCCGAGTTCAAATTCAGCCTTAGACACTTATTATCTGTGAAGTTCTGGGCAAATCAATCTTTGCCTCAGTTTCCTCATCTGTATAATGGGATGTTAGGCTTGTTTTGAAGATAAAATAAGATAGTATTTGTTAACACTTTGTAAACCTTAAAACCCCATATAAAGGCTAGCTATTATAATAGCCCTTTGATTCTATTATCATCTTCATTTTATAGATTAGGAAACTAGTGTTGAGATAGGTTAAGTGACTTACTCAAGATCACATAGTAAGTGCTGAGACTGGATTTGAACTCAGGTCTTTTTTATTCCAAATCAGGTACTCTGACCACTGTGACACCTAGCTCCCTCTGTGTAGGTATCTGATGAAATAGGAGTAATAACAATAGTTTTATGATAAAAACTTTATAGATATATTTGACTCTTGTTATAGCTCTATGATACATGCAATACAAATACTACCAGCTCATTTTAAAGACAGTAAAATCGAAGTGAAAAAAGATTAAATGATTCACTCGATTCACTCAGGGACATGTAATTAATATGTGATGGAGCCCATACCAAAGCTAGGCACATCTGATTTCAAGTTTTAGGTACATTCCATTACTATACTGTTGTTTCAATAATTACGTGAATAGCTTATAACAAATTTATTGAATGTGTTGTGTGAGGATAAATATTAAATAAAATGTCAACATATATATTGCATTAGGTACTTAAATATTTATTGAATGAATGAAAGCATGATAGAAATAAGATAAATGTATAATTACAAAGGAACTCTTCTGTTGCATGTCTTGCTATACTAAAAAAATCCAACTTTGATGTCTCATTGTGGCAAATAACTGACTATGGGTTTCCACAGACTATGAAATACAGTGAAAACTCTGTAGATTCTATCATGTTGGAAAAGCTTTGATTTTGGTAGTTTTAATAGCTAATGATTGTTTGCTAAGGGCTAGTCTTGCTTGATATGGAAAACCTCATCAATATTATGCTGTCCACAAGAAAATGAATTCTTTGGCCATGGAAACCCATGAATAAAAGAAAATTACAAAATGGCTCTGGACATGCCTTTCTGCTTCTCTGGTAATTGTGCTAGAGTGGCACAAAGGGGACAAAGGATCATGCATTTTTAAAAACTACTAATCAGTGATGGTACTCTAATGTGAGAAATTTTCTAATGAATAAGAACTTAACAAAATATAGAGGATCAAAATAATACAAATTTCACATTTTCACTGTAAAGGAGCCCAGAAGAAAAAAAGAAGCTTGCAGCTAAATAGGTGACTCATGGTTATGTAGGGAAAAGTGAACATGTCAAGAGATATCTTATCATTAAATATTTGATTATTTCAACTTACAGTGAGCTTAACAACAACAAAAAAGACCCCTATTAAGAGAGTTGCATTTTATGTGCCAATAATCCATTACAAAGAATAAAGAGGCATAAAAGATATAACAGGGAGAAAAAATCTTGAATCTTGATAGAATCTATGATTTAAGTTAACATATACTTTAACACAGTAATCTCAATGCAAAGTTGAGTATGGTGAAGATGGCAAAAAAATACAAGAAACTCTATCAGATTTAAAAAATAAAAGAAAGCAATAGCTTCCATATTAGACAGAAACCTCATATTTATGTGTGATAAAATAATTTTTCAAGAAAGTATTGGGGGGAAGCATTTCTATATCAGTTGTCTGTAGGTAGTCAGATCATCAAAGTTTAAGACAAAGAATAATGTTGACACTAAATTAGAAGAAAGCATAAAAATAAGATGATATACCATGCACTGAAAACAATTCTCATATGACCTGTTGAAAGATGTTGTTGATGACAAAATAAATCAGAAAGAGTATTAAGTGTAAAGATCAACATGAGATGGAAGTTTAACCAATGAAAAACAATCACCACAATATGAAGGTCAGAGAAGCCTAGGCACTGACTCAGTCAGTAAACATTTAATCTAATTATCAGGTAGGGAGTATGTGGCAGTCAAAATCAATATTGATTTAAGACAAAAATTCATTAAAATATTATAAAGGAGGAAAGTGGAACATTGCAAATATAACACTAACTTGTAAAACACTGAGGAATAATTAGAAAATATGTCTGTAGAAAGTCTGACTAATTAATCCATTTGTTACAAGAGCATTTTGAGATGAAATCAGATCAATAAAAACATAAAACATTGAAAAGATCTATCATCATTTCTATAATAAACTACTTTTGTGATTAATAATACATATTTCATGTCTATTAACATTGATGACATATTGTAGTTACATTTTAACAAAGCATTTTGCAAAATCTTTTATGGTATTCTTATGGAAAAGATGGAGAGATATGAGATAGATAATTATACATTTAGAAGTATTTGGAAATAGCTGAATGATCTAGCAATCAATGATGATTTGATATTTTCTAGGAGAGCACTCTGGTTCTGTTCTTTGGTGCCATTTGATACTTTTGCAATTATATTTTGGATATGATATTTATGCAAAAATAAATGAATGGATTCTTGAGTTATCAAAATTATTCATGTTATAAGATGATGGAGACAGGATTTGAAATGATCTTAAGAGTTTAGGATTTTAGACCAAGTCAAATATAATAAAATTTTATTTTAAAGTCTTAAATTTGGGTTCACAGAGTCAAATTCATGAGTAAAACTTAGGAAAGATATGTTTGGAAAACAGTTTAGGTAGTAAGATTTTCCAGATGCTCAGGTTTGTAGATGATATTGTACTGATTTTATGAAGCTCCAATAATTACATTTCTCAAATAAAATTCATGCCACTCAAAGAAGTGGTCTAAAAATACACAGCTGTATATTGGCAGGTTTTTGTTTTTCCAGGTACCTATAGCATCTCAGAATTTGAGAGCTGAAAGGTACTTCAATGATCATCTAGTCTAATTTATATACAAAGTAATCCTAATATATAGCATACTCTGTGAGCCATTCAGTCTCTACTTGAAGAATTAAAAAAATTTGATATTTTATTTTCCTCCTATTATATTGAAAACAATTTTTTTCTTTTTAAATTCTGAGCCCTGAATTTTCTCCCTCTAAAGAATTTCTAGAAGGGGAAAACTATTATGTCCCTAGTTTATACATTCCACTTTTAAACTGTTTTAATGGTTAGAATTTTCCCCCTAGACTTAAAGCTTAAATTTGTATCCTCAGCAGCCAAATAGAACAAGTTGAAATTTTCTTCCACATGAGAATCTTTCAGATACTTGACAATAGCTTTCAGACTATCTTCTGAGTTTTTTCATCCTCAGGATAAACATGTCCAGTTCCATTTATTGATCCTTACACAGACCCAAATCTATTCAACATCCTGGTTTCTCTTCTCTGGATTCTCTCCAGCTAATCAATGTCTTTATTAAATGATAGTGTTCAGAATTGAACACAAAACTTCAATTGTGGTTTGCCAAAGTTAGTGTTTAGTGGAAATAATTGTCTCCCGGTTGTTGCAATCTGTCTCAACTTACCCAAAGACCTTTTTTTTTTTTTTTTTTTTTTTTACTGCTATATCACACTCTTGATTCAAACTGAGTCTTTAATCCACTAAAACTCCCATTTTTTTCCCAAGATGATTTTCATACTACATTAGCCATGCCATCTTGTTTTGGTAAAGTTGATATCTTCTACCCAAGTGTAAGAGCTTACATTCCTTTCTACTGAATTTTATCTTATTAGATTCAGTTCGATGCTAAATCCTGTGAAGATGCTGACAGTATTGAACTTTCCCATTTATTTGTCTTCTGAAACACTGATAAGCGTGACATGTGTATCTAACTCATTTACAAAAATGTTGCACAGAGTAGATCTTTAAGGTACAATATTACAAATTCCTGCTGTACTTACCTTGATTATTGACAACTTTAATCTGTCAGATAACGCAAACAATTTTGAACCTCTCTAATTGTACTAGCATCTAACCCACATTTTGCCACTTTTTTTACAAGTATAGTATGAGATAAATTACCAAAATCTTTACTACTATCTAGGTCAGTGGTTCCCAAACTTTTTTGGCCTACCACCCCCTTTCCAGAAAAAAATATTACTTAGCGCCCCCTGTCACATACTATCACTGCCCCCTTACAGTTATTCACCACCCCCAAATGCACCTGTGGCCATCACCACCCCACCCCAATTGCTGCAGCACCCACCTGGGGGTGGTGGCATCCCATTTTGGGAATCACTGATCTAGATAAATGTTATCCACTGAATTTGCCTCATCTATTAATTTTATGTCTATCATGAAATCATTCCTGTCAAAAAGGGCCTATCAAAGAAGAGCAAGGAGATTATTTTGGAATATTATCTTCTTGATAAAGCCATCTAAGATCTTTATTATCACTACTTCTGTTTTTAAAATATTCATGAAACATCTTCTTAGTGATCTATTTAATAATTTCCCAGAAATAAAAGTTAAGCTCTCAGGCTTTGGGACTAAAGGCTGTTCTCTTCCATTTTTGAATGGCAAAAACAACATTATGTCATTTTCCAAACTTGTAGCACCTCTCCTGAGTTCCATTATCTTTTAAAATGTCAGTGTCTCAGTAATCACATCTGCCAATTCTTTAATTACTAAAGGAAATACTTTATCTAGGGTAGGTGACTTGAATTCAAAGGTATGTAGGTGCTCTATATTACTTCCTTCTTTCAGCCTTTAGCATAACTTAAATTTGCATATCAAGACATTTTTCTTCTGTCATTTCCTGTGTAAATGTCTTTCTGTTTGTTTAAAAAGAAAGCAGAATAAGCCCTAAACCCCTCTGCTTTCTCTCTTTTGTTAGTTATTGTTGCATTCACCCAAAGTAAATAGCCTATTCCTTCTTTGGTCTTCCTTTTTCTCCAAATAGAGCTAATAACAATAACCACTTGTATTATCAAAACTAAGTACTTGTCAGATGTTCTGAAAAATCTTGGGAAATTCTCTATTATGTTTTTATTTGATACATGCCCTGAGAGGACAGCACCATTAGATTGTTGTTATCAGTTTGACAAATAGCTGCATCAGTACCCCTGAGCTGGGAATCACCATGTACAGTATACTGCTCTTGTCTTTTTCCTCTGCTGTTTAATGGATGGTCTCCTGCCTAATAGTTTCTGTGGCTATATTATATCATTTTTTCAACCTCAAACTTATTTTTATATTTTACATATTCAGTTGGTCTTTACTTTACTTTTCTCCTTTGTGTTGCACTTTCTCTTTCTCCACTAGTTGTACAGGGTGTTGGTAAGACTAGTACCTCTGGTGCGAGAGCTGGCTTTCTGTTCCTCTTCTGGTGTGCCACCCAGCTCTCACCTGTGGCTCCAAGAAGCTGCAGCATGCATAGCAACCCCACTCTGGTAAATTGTCTTGGAATATCCAGGCTAAAACAGGTTTAGGTCTGTCATCTGGGTTTTGGGGAACTCCAAGTTTGCTGCTGTCCCCTGAGAACTCCTCCCCCCCCCAACTCCCAGGACCGTCCCAGGCTGACCCCATTTCAGACTGAACAATGGACCTTAAAGTATTTAATGATCCTAGTTCAGGTGTGACTAGTAGATGTAGATAGAAACAAATGTTAAGTATTCTTTTTGTCTTAGAAGTTTATTCCATTGTATCAGAAATCCACCAACACCTGTGCAGGAATCATCCTTTTGGTATCCATTATAGTAGACCGCTCCCTAGTACTCCAGCCTCTAGCTATAGTTTCCTTCCCAAACCTGCTTATAAACTGTCAGTGTATGTTTTGTGTGCTTAATTACCCAAAAGGTATAAAGAGAACCCTATGTTCTATTATTCTTTAGAGAATCATCTAGCGCCAGTGAGGTGATGATCCTCTCAGAGATATTGTCCCCAGAGCCCCAGGGTTTCAACTCTGTGTAGTATTTCGCAATTGGCTCTGTGTAGGGGCTGATTATTATGGATCTATCTCTTTCCTGATTAAAGATTTGGTTTTGCTGACTACTTTAGTGGGTCTGTGTCCAGGTTGACAAGTCTCAAACCCATTGGTAAGAGAGGGGAATATCTACTCCCAGACACATGAAGACCTCTCACTGCTGAAGGGGCAGATGAAAACAAGTTTTTCTAGTATTCATGAACGTGATGAAAACAAGCATTATGGAGGATTTAGAGCTTGGTCAGATTTCTTGAGATTATACTTTGTTGTTCAAATTCTACACCTGAACACTCTTTAAGTAATTAGGTGGCTCAGTGGATAGAGCACTGAGTCTGGAATCAGGAAAATGAGTTCAAAACTCGTCTTAGCCTTTCATTAGCTGTGTAACCCTGGACAAGTCACTTAATTGCTATTTGCCTCAATCCACTGGAGATGGAAATAGCAAACAACTCCAGTATCTTTGCCAAGAAATCCACTCTGGGATCACAAAGAGTCAGATACGACTGAACAATAAAACTCTTTAATATATTCATATTTTCCTTAAGTGTCCTTTATCATGCTCTTTTTTGACCCTATGAAGTAGAATCTAGAACAGCATAGAGAGCCAGAGATTACTCTCCTTCCAGTTTTCCTCAGTTTCTCAAAATTACCAATTTTCTCCTTTCCAAATTCAACTACTGACTTACTTCATTAGTCCAATTCTTTCCAAATTAGTATTAAGATTTCATTCTTTTTAATCTCATAATTTTCCATTCTATAACTGTTTTCTGAACAACCCAGAAATAGATTAAATAATAAATACACCTAAGCAACCAGTTAATCACAATCCATTTCTTTGGCAGAAATAGCAGGTGAATAATTATATGGAATCAGAACTGAATAGAAAGAAGGGAAGAAGCTAGTTAGCCAAGCCCATGGGAAACTGATCCATATCTTAATGGATACCAAGCCTCCCAGAAACAAAAAGCTGTTGCTTTTGTGATGATAGAAACTACTCCCTAAGTTTGTCTTACTCCAATCCCTATTTTTGCTTGCATACAGAGTAGGACATAGAGTAAAAGGTGTGGGGCAGAGTTCTCCTTGCTCTCTCTCTCTCTCTCTCTGTCTGTTGGCACTTGAGCCTTTGCGGGCTAAGTAGCTTAGTGAGCTTGGGATTTCAGTTTAGATCTTTTTCTGGAAAGGTGAGTTTTTCTGCCCCCTTTCTTCATTTCCCTTTTTCATATATCTCCATTTTTATTAAAATTACATTGTTCAGAGCTACTAACTGACTCCTGACTTGAGAGTAAATTTTATAACAGCAACCACAACATTTTATTAATATTACATGTAATAATTTTGCTTTTCATTTATTACATTTTAAATGCCAGAATTATTCCAGTTCAGCTGATTGGTTGCTAATCATGTAACACTTCAATCTTTTAAAAATGTCAAAATTATAGGTCATGCAGTGAAATGAAAGGACTTATGATTAGTGGAAATAGCCTATAGAATATTACTAATGATGATTCATTTACAAAAAGTAACATATAATCAAAGAGCCATAAGATTGGAAAAAGAAGTGGGCAAATCCTAGAACAGTGTTGGTGAAGTATCAGCAAGTATGCCTATTTGGTTGGGGTCAGGAGGTGCCCTGTTCCCCCTCTTTGCAGATCCCTAGCACATTTTTTTGCATGCATGCCCCACCTCTCTGTCGTCACCCAAAGTGAGCACTTCCTCCCTCCAATCTCTGAGATAATGTGGGAGCGGGGCTCACAGGCAGCTTGAAGTTGCAGTTTGGACACATGAACTTGAAAACCTTCACCAATGCTGTCCTAGAGTGAGGGAAGTCAGACCATGCTAATTCTGCACGAGTAGCAATGTAAGATTTATAGGAGGACATAGGAACTCCAGAGTGGTTGGGTGCAAACTTGGGTGGTTATTTGAATTGCTTTCCACATGAATGAGATCAAAGATGTACTATAATAATACTGTTTGCTCTTCTCACTTGCTTCCAAATTCTGAATTACCATACCTAGATTATTTTGCTTTTCTCAGTTTTTGCATATACTTTAGTTGTCCTATCTACAAAAATAGTGATGAAGCTGCCTGATGGAGATATTTCTGTTTTTTCTCTTTTTTGAGGAAAAATCAGGAACATTTTAAAAATATGAAAAAGAGGTAATAGCTTATAGGTATTTTCACAGAGGTGGAAGCTAGGTGGCAGAGTGGATAGAGTACCAGGTCTAGAGACTTGTTTTCCAGAGTTCAAATCTGGCCTTAGATACTTATCAGCTATTTGACTGTGGTTAAGTCACCCTATTTGCCTCAGTTTCCTCATCTGTAAAGTGAGCTAGATAAGGAAATGGCAAAACTCTCCAGTATCTTTGATAAGAAAATTCTAAATAAGGTCACAATGAGTCAGACATGAGTGAACAACTACAACTACAACAACAATAATAACACGTTTTCACATAATAACAACAATGGTACTAGTGCTTATATTAACAATTTCCATTCAAGTATTGGTAAGGTTAGATCCCAGGAAATAGTATACTTTCATATAATATATTACAAAATTTAGGATCATAACCACAAAATGATTGAGATATAATGGAACTCAGAGATCATCTAGTCTAACTCTTTCTTCATTTATAAAGATATAAAAATGAATCCTATAGATAAGTGACCTTCTCAAGGTCAGATAGAACATGATTCCTGTGTAGTCAGGTGCCTATCATGTTCATAAATTACCATAAACTTCAGCTAGTGTGACTCATGACAGATGATGTATGAGAAACTTGTTTTCAGAGGCAACCAGTAATTATTTCTTCTCATTGTCCAAGTGAGAATGCTGTTTGTCTCCAATAATTCACAAGTAAGTACCCCTGCATTTCACACCAAGATATTTAAATAAAAGGAGGAAATTAATAAAAATATTATTTTTGTCTCCATAAAAACCATAATTTCAAAATATGTAGTTAAAAATTTGCCTTTAAATTTAAACTTTCTATTTTATTAATTCTTCATTACCCTGGGTTGTTATTTTTTTAAAGTTGAAGTAAAGGTCACCCTGAAAGAAAGATAGCTTTTAGTTTGTCAAAGTTGATTTGTGGTTGGCATAGAGATATATCATTAAAATATCAAACAGATTTAAGCTTTCATCTCGGGCAGTTACCAAGTGATTATTATTATTCCTGTCTAACTCACTAACCCCTTAGCTATTCTCAGTGCCAAAGTTGCTGTTATTCTTGGTTTTTATTCTTACCTGATAAATTGAAGGTGACTGAATCAAAGAAGAAGAAATAACCACAAGTCTTCTCAGAGGTAGCAGGGTGCAGAATAGTGGGAACAATGAGGGTGGGAAAATCATGAACAATGACAAAGCTACTCCATCCAGTTCCAAAGTAGGTAGGTCACCCCCAAATTACCTTGAATTTATTTAGTATTTTACCCTGAGCCTGAAAATATATGTTCTTCTCTCATACTTCCCTCAGCTTCCTCTCTGGGGAGGAATTTGAGAAGATGTTAATTTTGTATTTTCCAGATGAGGGAAAATGAAAATCTGACTGTAGCTATACCACCAGCTCAAAGATTAGTGAGATTCCCAAATACAAAATATAGTCTGTCTGCTTTTGCTTCTACATTAATGAGAAAAAAGCTATTTCTAATTCTCAGTCATGTTGCTTCCTGTTTTAGCTAAGACTTTATAAGTCAAGTAAATAACATTAAGCATTATCAATCTGATGAAACTTGCTTCCTATAGATTTTAGGGAGAAAAGGTGGAATAGATTGCCCAAGAGAAGTTAAGGGGACCAAGAAAACATAAAAGTCTCCTGACTCCTTAGTGTTTTCAACTACAAACACAATCTACTTAAAGAATATAGAAATCATCTAAATCCCTGATGCTGCAGGGAGCCATTGAGGTTAAAAGAAGACTGCACCACTAATTAGGCAAAGAGACAGGATTAGAACCCAGGACTTTCAACTCTGAAACTGTCTTGTCTCTCATAAAACCATTGCTAAAAATTTCCTGTTGTAGTAGTAGCTTCTATGGCAGAATTTGGCTCTTTAAAGGATTTTCAAAGGTTGTGTGGGTTGCAGCTCAGGGGAACACTGAGAGGAAATGCTCTAACTTTGTTTTTGCTATTGCTGTTGCTGGTATAATCAGTAAATATTTACTCAATGTTTTAATGTCTCAGGAACCAGTAGGTACTGAAGATACAAAGGCAAAAGTTATGGAGTGTTTGAACTCAAGATACTTTTATTGGGAGAGAAGGGAATGTAAAATGTACACAGATAAGTAAATTATACATACCCATATACATGAATACTGTAAAAATAAAATTGGGCAAGCACCCAAATAAAAGAACTAGAAGATAAAGGTTCAAAATTGTTTCTTGATACTTTTGATAGATGTTATCAAAGTATCTTCAGTGGTAAGTGAAGTGAAGCTCAAAGATGAACTTCCCTTCAGGGCCAGGAGCAAGGAACATTAAAGAGATTCTTGCTTATGAAAAATAAACTATTTAAATATATATAAGGGAAAAAGGGATTTATAATTCTAAGGGATTCTAACTCCATCCAAATAAACTCCCTTGTTCCACAAGGAACCGCTTCTCCTATGGTTCACAGGCTATGCTAATCCTCCCTGATCTAACTAACCAAATTTATACTATTCTAAATAAACCTAACCACTATAACTCTTAACTTTGCCTTTAAGTTATAAAGATAACCAAGGCTAGCTGGTTGAGTCTCCACAAGAATCAAGTTAGGACTCTGAATCTTTACAGGGTCAAAGTCCAAACCAAAGACCAGGTTTTGCTTGGTCTTTTCAGAGTTTAACCAATCTATAAACAGTAACAGATAAATGAATAGTGTTTCCCAAGTTGGAAAAGAAAACACTCAACTCCTTCAAGTTTTTCACTCAGAGATAGAGAGATTCAAAGATGTTACCTTCTCCAGCCCTGAAAGAGAAAGAAGCTGCATGTGGCTCTTTGAACTGCCAGAAGCCCCTCCTGGAATGCCACACCCAGAGTGTGTAACTACCATAGAAATAATGGTTATAACTGCCACCAATTGAAATTCAAACTCTCTCTCAGCTCTATTTGAAACTCCAATTCTTCCTCAAGCCAGCTTCTCTGCTTATATTTAAACTAATAAAACAATACTTATTTTCTAATATCATCCTTATAATAGCCACATATATGTTAATATGCACACATATATTTGTAAAAACATTTAGCAAGTCTTTCATAAAGACCTAGGGACGTATAGTTCTTTCCAGACTGAGAAGAGATGAAGCTAGTGTGAGAGAACAAGACTGGAGAATAGGAGCTTTTCATTGGGAGTTTTGAGGGGCTCTCCAAAGAGATCAAGAAGGAGAAAAGAGAGGTAGCTGATGTCTTATGCTGGCAGATATTCAGCAGAAATCTACAGTCTTCTTAAAGACCATGAGAAGAGATCACTAAAAAAACAAATGGGGAAATATATGCTTTTTTATTTTTGTTTCTGACCTTTCCCCTATCCTGTGCTTGCTCCAATAACTGGAAAGCTGAAGGAAAGCAAAACAAAACAAAAGTTATATTCCTCTTTGCTTGTCCTTTTCCAGGTTGCCTAGAATGTTTTAAAGAAGAGAAGTACAAATGTTGTGGCCATAAGCTGCCTTGGTTGGGAGCTGCTGCTTTAGAATGTCAGTCATCTCTCTTTTCTTTTCTTATCTCTCTTGAGAGCCTTCAGATTTTCAGCTACATAAGAAAATCTTCTGTTTTCCACTCCTCATTTCACTTTTGCTTCCTTTCTTCTCAAAATGAAAAGAATCATAACTCCCAGAGTCTTTGTGGGCAGCCAAGCCTTGCTAAAATTGTTACAGTAGTAATTCTAGAATAAGATAGCTACAAAGGACAGAGTATAATGGAATGGGATACTAGAATTGCAAGATACTTTAGAAGCTAATCCCCATATTTTTCAAAGGAATGTTAGGTAGGAAGAGGTTAAATGATTTAGATTGCTGTAGTTAGAAAATGTTATACATCATTATAGATTTGTCATTTTAGAGAGGAGGAATCAGAGACCCAGCGAGACAGGGTTTTGCTGGATTCAGCTCTTAATTGACTCCTGAAGGATTGTTATACTTTCCATTTGAACATTACCATTTGGGAAATTAGCAAATGTTACAAATACAGGCTTGATTTATTGTTTTGTTGATTTTATAGATAGGTAAGTGATGGAGAAAATGTTAATGGTGCAAATTAAATTTAAAAGCACATTTTGAATGTGCCATTTGATTTCATTTTTATAAGATGAAATGAGCACATAGTATGTACTTAATAAATACTTATTCCCTATCTTTCTCTTCATTTTTTTTTGAGAGAGCTGGTTGTTAAACATCTACCAGCACATTCCTGCAGAGAGGTAATATGAATTGCTCAGCCATGTATCTAATCAGTTGAAAGCATCAAATCCTATGGGTCCTTCGACTCTAAATTCATTTCTCTTTTCACCATATCATACTGTATTCTCATTATTTAGACTCTATATATTACAAGTCAAGTTATGGTTAATATTTTTTCCAATTAAAACAACAGCTAAGAACCAAATGAAGATTCCTGTCTTTAAATGGTTCATCAGATTTGGTTAATCAATCCAACATTTTTATTTCTAGTTTTTCTAATATGTAAGGCACCATGAAAGTTTGATGTCATTGATTGCTTTATGAGATGTTTATTAAAGACTACAATTCTACATGCAAACTCATTTCTTAAAAGAAATCTGGTTGGTTATGCCTAAAAATAAGAGCTGACAGAGAGGAGCATGGCATGATAGGAAGAGCTTTGGATCAGGCATCAAGAGATCTGAGTTACAATACTGGCAGTGCTACTTGGTAGCTATGTGTCCATTGGTAAGTTGCTGGGCTTCACTTTGCTTCTTTAGAAAATGAAAATAGTGATATTTGACTTACATATACATGTTATATTCCATAATAGAATGCTAGCCCTTTGAAGTCAGAGACCATTTTGTTTTATTTTTTGTCCCTACCCCTGAGCACAGTGGTTTCTTGTACAATAGGGGATTTATAAATCTTTATTGATTGATTTATTATCCCCATAAAGGCTTTTCGGAAAGACCAAATGAGATAAAGTAGGTAAAATACTTTGCAATTATGGTAAATTTTTACCTATTCATGATAAATAGTAGTAGTAGTATTAAAAATGATTTCAAAGGCTTTTCCCCCTTTTTCCCCCTGCTAATTCCCCAATTTATTCATCTTTTTGAAAGCTATATTTTTATTATCCACATGGAATTTGCTGTTTAAAAATTAAGAATTTATTGCTAGGATGGCATTTGGACTCACAATATTATAGCACTCCAGAAATACCAAAATTCTTTTCTTGTACTCTGAAAAGTCTGATATTCCTCATTAGATCTTAATTCTGGATAGTTTCACAAGGAGGTCAATTCTTTTCTTGTTTTGGTTACTGACTTCCAGGAAGTAAATGTCAAACCACAGCAATTTCCTACTGAGTGGAAAGACATACATGATATTGTAATGCAAGGATGCAACAGAGGCTTTTGCTCTGGCAAGAGTCATCTGTAAACAGCCCTGGCAGTTAAGTCTTAGAATCTTCACAGAAAGTCAGTTGGAGTCTGAGGCCTGAAGAGAGCTGACATTCCAACTGAGGCTCTGCTTTTGGCTTTCAGCTTTACCTTGGCCTGTGCTTTTGTCTCTGGGCAATTTGAACCTTGCTGATTTCTTTGGACCTCTCCCTGACCTCTCCTTATTACACCCCTGTTATCTTTCTTGAATTTCACTTTGGGCTCTGGGAGGAAGGATGGTTTTGGTGACTAGACTTTGTGGGTTTAGTTTTCCGTAGGCAAGTAGGACATCCTTAAATCAAGCTATCCCTTATTTTATTGATCTAGTAAATACTTTACTTTAAGGTAGCCAAATCTTCCTGACTGGGAGACCAGGTTCTCTCTCAGTCTAACCCTCCTGTGACCCTTCCCCTACCTGCAGTTTTCTCCCTAGCTGCTATTACAAAACCCTAAACCCCTCTCTCCTTCAGATTAATCCTGATATTAATAAGTCCCCTTTGTTACCTACTCAAACCCTCTGGTGAATCATTTTGTCGAAGATTAAGGCAAGGGTTGAAGAGGAAAGGAATTATCTTATTTTTTTCTTGAGGGAACTGTGGGCATCCATCTTGGCAGGAAGTCCCTACCCGACACTTCCTCCTGCCATCAGTTTCACTGGTAGGGAGGAGTCCTTTTGACTCCTCCCTCAAGGGACTTTAGAAACTAAAAAGAGAAACCTTCCAGCCAAACCAAAATATTCCTGACTGGTCCAAACTCCTTTGTGTCTATAGAAATATCTTTCCTCACCTTGAAGGGTTCAGCCTATCTTCCCCAATATCCTCTGTCTCTAGCCTCCTGTGTCAAGCCTGTTTTAAGCTGCCTCTCCTGAACACCCCCATCTATTCCCTTACCATTCAATATACCATCTCATTCATTCCTTCCCTACATTCAGCCATTGCCTTCATTCTTCCTCCTATCACCTCTTCATCTTTATCCCTCCTTTTAACCAAAAGATTAAGATTTACTCATTTCTCCATAACAATATTTATTAAGGTGGGCTCATAGAATAAGAAAACAAAATAAACCCTTCTTGCCAACCCAATGTCATTTATAAAATTAAAAGGGATTGTTATAATTCATTGGGCATATATTTTATGACAAAGTTTTAGAAATTAGAGAATAAGCCACCACATTTTGTTAGATATTTCACAATGTTCTTTGAAAACACACTTATTCAGAAGTGTCCTCATCTACTCTCTCTTTGTGCTCTTAGAAAATATGGAAGGTACTTGCTTTTAGTGATAATCTGACTGTTTTAGAAGCTACCATTCAGTAAGAAGTTAGATGATATGAGACTATTCTGGATTTCTTTATGTGCAGAAAAATATCAAGGCTTCCTGAAGCAAAGACTGATCCTTTTCTAACTGGAATTTTCTTCTTGATGTGTTCTATGGAAGTAGGGACCCTAGACCTTTGATTAATTATTTTTAATAATTGCAGTTGGTGAATTTAGGGAACAATTGGGAAGTCAATATATGTGCAGTTCTTTCAACTATATCTTTCTGGAGTGTAGCATGAGTCATTGGTACCCTTACATCTTTTATAGGATTTCTTGGCCTGTGTCAGAAGCAGAATCCAAATTTGGAGGGTTCGGAGAGAGAAGTGACAATCTTAAATTTATGGTAGAAATTTGGTTGCTGGTCTTTATTTATTATAGTTTACCTTCTTCCAAGTTGGGTATCACTATTACATTTATATATATATATATATATATTAATTACATATAAAATTACATCAATTACATATAAAACAATTTTAACATTCTTAAAAAAAATTTAAGTTCCAAATTTTCTCCCTTCCTTCCTTCCTTCTCCTCTCACAGAGAGGGTAAGCCAGTGGTTCCCAAACTTTTTTGGCCTACCGCCCCCTTTCCAGAAAAAATATTACTCAGCCCCCTGGAAATTAAGTTTTTAAAATTTTAATAACAATTAATAGGAAAGATAAATGTACCTGTGGCCATCACCGCCTCCCTGGATTGCTGCAGCACCCACCAGGGGGTGGTAGCACCCACTTTGGGAATCACTGGAGTAAGCAATATGATATAGATCTTACGCAATCACTATTTTTAAAAAAAACATACCTTCTATCTTAGTAACAACTCTAAGACAGAAGGGCAAGAGCTAGGTCAGTGGGGTTAAGTGATTTGCTCAGGGTTACATAGAAAGTTTCTGAGGCCAGATTTGAACCCAAGTGCTCTTGACACCAACTCTGGTGCTCTATTCATTGTGCCACATAGCTTCCATGAGCACTATTATTTCCTGACTCATATTAATTACTTAAATAGCTCTTCATATTTTAAATATATATAGTCACTAACAAACTAAAGTAGATGTATTTTAGAAATTTGTGTTCATTCACAATTCAATCTATCATTAATGGAACCCAATCAAAGGATTTGCTATTTAGTATATGTAATCACACCAATAGAGTACTGATTTTTAGCATTACAGAATGACACAGTGATACTCAGTTCCATTATTTAGTCATTTCTTGCCAAAAGGTAGACATTTGTAAGGAGAATAAGCACAGAATTAAAAAGTAATAAACAACAGTATCTTGAGAAGCAGTATGCCATAGTGAATAGCTTCAGGAAGACATAAGTTTAAGTCCTACTTTTGACACATATGAGCTATATGACTATGGTCAAAGCACTTAATTTTCAGTGTCTCAGGTAGCTTTATTAGAGTATAAGTTTCAGAATAGCTGGTTCATATGAGAGCAAGAGTTTTTTATGTGTCCACACAGGGAATTCCCTAAATCAACAAAATCACTGGTCTCAAAGCTTGTTCTGCCAAACCTCAGCCTTGGATCACTCCCACCATCTGTTGCTTTTGCTCCTACTCAGATGCTATTGAATCAAGATAGTGATACTCATGAAACTGTACCAACTGCATCCACTACAAATTTGTTACGTGATCTAACCACAGAAAGGTAATCCTTTTATACTTTTCTAATTGACTCACTACCCCACTCACCATGGCAGCTTTTCCAAACTTTTTCATCCCTCCTCAAACTTTTCTTAGTTTTCACTGTCCTCTGCTAAGAAACTTGTCTCATATTTTACTGGAGGGAAAATGGAGCACTCACCAAGAACTCCCTCCTTATCTCTCATCACTCAGGTACCTTCTACCACTTTCACTGGTCTCACACAAAGGTAGACTTTCTCCTTGCCAATGCAGTTTGTGAAGTAAAATGACTCCTTCTCACAGCAACCCAATGATGAGACACAGGTATCACAGAGAAACATTTCTTATGCTGGCATCTCCTGGTGTCCCCTGGTGTCAGTGTCAGTATGAGTGACAATGTGGCAGAGCCAGCATCAATGTGGGTGTCTCCAGTGGGAGAGGCAGCAGAATGCCTCCACAGAAGGGCAGATGGCATGATTTTTGAAAGCCAGTGGCCAAGGACAGGGTTCTTAAACCCAGGCTAGAAGCTCAGTGGGTCTCTTAGCTTCCATAGCTGTTACTGCCACGAGGCTGGGGGTTTTCTTCTCTGTGCTGTTTCTTATCTGTTGAGGGATCATTGGCAGGCTGTGGCAGTTGCAGTCAGCCAGCTAAATGGAGTAATAATACTAGTTAGGCTGAAGTATCTCTTCTCTCTGACTTTCTTTCCCTTTTTATTAATACATGCTCATAAATCTGGTGCTGAGTCTCTAAACTACCTTTTATTTGTTAAAGCAAACATGCACAAATTATCCTACTCTATCCTGTCTTCTCCCACAGATTGTGTCCCCTCTCATCCTACTCTCCCTAATTGTCAATCTCTCGCTATCTAGTGGCTTCTTCCCTACTACAAACATGTTCAAATTTCACCCATCTTCAGAAAAATATCACTTGATCCATACATCCCTGGTAGCTTTTGTCCTCTATATCTTTCCTCTTTTGTTGTTATAATTGACAGTCAAATACAATAGATGCATTGAATTACTTTCTTTTCACTCTTTTCTCTTTAAAATTTCAATTTGTTTATTTGTTTGTTATATTAAAATGCCCTATTAACTCCATCTCTCTTTCCCCCTCTTTCCATTAGAGAAGACATCTTTTAACAAAAAGATATGAGTGTATACACACACACATTTTAAAGCTATGTCTTTCTTATTTCTATTTATCAGTCCTATTTTGGGAGGTGGGCATTCACAAGTCATTCTTCAAACAATATTTCTGTTGCTGTATATAATGTTCTTCTGGTTCTGCTCATTTCTTTCTTCATAACTTCATGAAGGTCTTTCTATGTTTTTTCCAAATTAACCTACTTATCATTTCTTTTGGCACAGTAGTATTCCATTCCAATTATATACCACTATTTATTTAGCCATTCCCCAAATGATGGACATCCCTTCAATTTGCAGTTCTTTGACACCACAAAGAGAGCTGCTATAAATATTTTAAAACATAGAGTTTCTTTTCCTTTTCCACTGATCACCTTAGGACCTAAATCTAATAGCTTTGACTTTTTTCTTAACTTTCTGTAGTCTGGTTCCCAACCTTATCTTTCATCTTTTCAGTTCAACACAATCCCAGTCCTTGTTCTTCCTGTTCTCACTCAGCCCTTGACTCTATTGATCATCTTCTTTTTGATATTATCTTACCTCTAGGTTTTCATGATACTGCTCGTTGCTGGCTCTCTTTCTATGAATCTTACGATTTCTTCTCAGTCTCCTTTGATGCATTTTCATTCAGGTCATGCCTGTAAAGATCCTATGGAGCTTGACCCTGAGCCCTTCTATTTGCTAATCTCATTAGCTCCCAAAGATTCAACTATCATTTCTATGCAGATGTTTTCCTACTTTCATCTAGTCTACACTCATCTGTCAAACCTATTTTTAAAAAATCTGATCATGTCACTCCTTCATTCAACAAACTTCAGCAGCATCTTATTACCTCCAGGATCAGATATTAAATCCTATTTGGCTTTTAAAGCTCTTCATAATCTGTCTCCTCCTGACCTTTCTAGTTAGTTTATGCTTCCTCTCCCTCCCCCACCCAATTTAGGTATTTTGCAGTCTAGTTACACTAGCCCTCTTGCTATTCCTTGTGCATGATACACTATTTCTTCATTCCAGGCACTTTCACTGGCTCTTGTCCCTGTCTGGAACTCTTTTCCTCCTTACTTATGCTTCCTATAAGTTTCATTTCTTGACTATAGTCTCACCTTCTGAATGAAGTCTTTCTTAGATCTCCTTAATTTTAGTGCCCACTCTCTGGGATTATTCCATTTAATTTTATAATTATATATACATATATATACATATATATATTCCTTGTACATGACTATTTATGTGTTGTCTTCCCCATTATACTGTGAGCTTTTTGAGAACAGGGACTATTTTTTTTTGCCTTTATAACTTCAGTGCTTAGCACAGTTTTTGGCACATAGTAGATACTTAATGAATCCTAGCTGACTGAGCAATAATCCCAACCATCTGTACTGACCAATAATAAGCGAATTTACTTAATATTTAATATTTACTTAATATTTAATATTTAAAGGTTCTGGCTCCTAGTATACAGGAAAATAAAGGGTTATTCTATAATAATTTTCACAGAACAAATGAAGAATGAACTGACTAGCATACCATTTTACTTTTTTTCTATTTTTGTAAAGATATTTTATTTTACTAATTAAAGGTAATAACAATTTTCCACATAAGTTTTCTGAAGTTATATAATCCAAATTGTCTCCCTTTCTCCCTTTCTTCCCCCTTCCCAGAGATAAGCAATTTGATCTGGTTATACATGTATTTATTATGAGAAACATTTCCATATTGTTCATTTTTGTAAGAGGATAATTATATAAAACCAAAACCCCGAAATAAAACCCCAAATAAACCAAAGTAAAAAATAGCATGCTTTGATCTGAATTTTGACTCTAGCAGTTCTTTCTCTGCAGGTAGAGACCATTCTTTGTTATAAGTCCCTCAGAATTGTGCTGGATCATTGCATTGTTGAGAGTAGCTAAGTCTTTCACAGTTAATTAGCCCCCAACATTATAGCTACTGCACACAATGATTTCCTGGTTCTGCTAATTTCACTCTGCATCAGTTCATGGAGGTATTTCTAGTTCTTTTTGGAATCATCTTATTCATCATTTCTTATAGCACAATAGTATTCCATTACCATCATATACCACAATTTTTTTAGCCATTCCCCAATTGATGAACATTTTAATTTCTGATGCTTGAGCCTGCCATTTTAATAAAACTTGAGGTCGAATGTTGATCTGGTAGTAAATAATGCAGTTACAAAGTGTGATATGTTTATACTTATATCCAAATGTTGACATGATGTGCCACTATATTAATAAAGTCTCTCAATACTAGTCAGATTTGGTCCTTATTTTATTAGGCTCTGAGAGGAGTGAAATGCATAATGGAGTTCAAGAGATCTCAAGGAATAGGCTGCTGACAAGGGATTTATTGGGTATGTGAGGATAGTTTTATTCATTAAGTGATATTTGAGACTCCTAGATTTAATACTATTCCATAGGAAAAATAATGGGTGACAAAGTATTCATAAAACATTTTTTATACCTGCAATCCAACAATTATTTTAGTGCCTATTATGTACCAGACATAGTGCTACATGCTAGGGACAAAAAAAAAATGAAATGATTCCACCCCTTAGGGAATTTGTAAAGACTCTATTATTTCATTTGATATCCTCTCCAAACTCCTCAAAATAGAATATATCATTGTTAGGGTTCAAAATGGGTGGCCTCCAGAGGAACACACGAGACAATGCAATCAAAGCAGGAGAAAGCTTTATTGCTAGTGCGCGCTGGGGGAACTCAGCAAAGAGAATCCCAAGGGGTGCATTCAGAAGAGGGAATATATATGTTTCTAGGATATAGGTGCCTTTGTCTTAGAGTTAGCTAATAGCTAGACAGAGGGAGTAGGGATGTTTCCAGGTGCCACAGGATATGATTCTTAATCTTCAAGGCTGTTCAGTCTAGGAATCTTCAAGGCTGTCCTGTCTAGGGGAGGAGTTGTGGCCCTGGGGCTGTCAGCCAGAGATAACTGCCCTGCTTGAGCCAGGCATGACGTTATCCAAAACCCCCCCTGCTTAATTGCCAAGTTTAGCTTTTTGGCTATAATATTCTTATAAGCTATAATATTTCTATAAGCTTTTTTGGCTATAATATCATATGGTGGAAAAATCATGCTCTATGTAATGAGGAGACCTTGGTCACTGTGTGACTTTGGAGAAATCATTTAATCTCTCTGAGATGTTCCTCTTTCATAAAATGAAAAAAGGTTGGACTAGATGGCCTTTGAGGGCCTCCCCCTGCCAGCTCCAACTCTATGACTCTAAGAGAGAAGTATTATTATCCTCACTTTATAGATGAACAAGCCAGGATCAAGTGACTTGTCCATGGTTCAACCTCAGGTAAATGGCATGATGGTTTCTCCTAGGTCTAAGCCTACCACTCTTTCTCCTATGCCATGCTCCTTCTCAGTAAGAATAGAAATAGCACTGCTCATTAGGGTTCTTGAAAGTTCTTTGCTGTTAGTTAGACAGGACAGTCTATCTACTGTACCACCTAGCTGACCAAGTCAATATTGGGGTTTATCAGATCTCTTCTTTGTCTACCCCTTCCTTCTTTGGCATTACTATAGTAAAAGGAAGATGGGTTCAAATCAAACTATGGACACATTGACTCTGTGACCCTGGGCAAGTCATTTAACCTTTGTCGGCCTCAATTTCCTTAATGTAAAAGTAGGCAAATTAATAGCATCTACTTCCTGTGGTGGTTGTGAGGGTCAAATGGGATAATATTTGTAAAGCATTTAACATAGTGCTTGGCATATAGTAGGCATTTAATAAATACTATTATTGTTGTTTTTAGCTAAGCTCCAGATTCAGGTTTCTCTTTTTTTGTGAAACTAAAAAGGAGGAAATGAGTCTTGCCAGATGAAATACAAGTGTCATCCCAGTTTTTTAAAAAATAATTTTCTCTTTTGCTATTGATTCAGGAGGCTTTGGTTGCTTTGAATTTGATATGGATAAAACATCTTCCCTCTGAAGGCTGACCTTATATTGTACAGGTAGAAGAAGAGTCAGAATGGAAGGAGAATCTTGCTCTTTTCCTTAGATTCATATTTGTGTCTTTGTAGGGGTATTGACATGGAAATTCTTCAAAATAAAAGAATTTTTTCAAATAAAGAGATTTGCTTCCCAGTTTCATTCAATCATTCATTATCTTTTATTTTTCTCTGTTCCAGGTAGGTGTAAATTTTATGTTTTTCTTCAGTCCAGGGTCATAACAAAAGGAGTTAAATGGGAAATTGAGTCATATCTAATGCTACCTGACATTTATATAGTCCTTTATAATGTATTCTATTTTTTCAATTCTGATGTCTTTTTTTTAAACTTAAACACAAAATAAAAGAGTGTTTCTATATGCACAAAAAGAGGATTCTAGATGAGGCCATGTACTTCCATTTCATGCCAATTCACTTAAAAAATATATATTTATATATGTAATAAACTCTAGATGCTACTTTCAAAACTATACTTTCTTCTTAATTTTCTTATGTTTTCTTCTATATACTTAAAAATGTTTCAATGACTGTCTATTTTTGGCATCACTATTGCCATCATTATCTCCTAATGACACCTCACTTTCATCAATTAAAACTAAGAAAAGGAAAGTTGCTTTAACTTCCTTATATGTTTTTCAACCAGGAAGGACTTGCATTTGTAGCTAGTCCTTTTAGGAGCTCTTCAAAATGTCTTTGGATGACATTTCTCCTACATTTCCTTTCTCCTGCAGTCTTTCCCCCTCCATTCTTCTTGCTTTTCTACCTTCTTATTTAGTTCTTTAACACCTCCCCCGCTTTTTTTCTCCTTACCTCCTAAGCCCTCATTAAAGTCAGGATCAAATGAAAGGCACTCCAGGTTGTTAGTGTTCCAGTAACATCTGAAACCCCTTGGAGTTTAAAGAACATTGGAAAGGGGGCTCACCTGTCCATAGGCTTGCCCCAGCTTTGCCCTAGCTTTGCCCTGTCTCCTCTTCCTTTGAGTCTCTGCATTTTTGAGGAGCTTGAAAAAGGGTCCACGCTACATTTAAATGAATTCTACATTTACTTCTGGGATTAGCCATACAGTTACTCATCATTTAGATTTTATATGCTTGCTCATTTGAAATATGATTTCCACTTGTAGCACCCAAACAGTCACAAATATGTATTTTTTTACTTAAATATTTAGTTTGCTCATTGGATCCTTTTCTAATATGATTGCTTTTATTTTCTTCATTCATTCATTCATTCATTCATTCATTCATTCATTCATCTGTTCATTTATTTATTTTATTCTTCTTATTTGCTGAATTAGTGTAAATTTGTATTTTAATTGCTCCAAAATTAATCTTAATTTTGTTTTCTTCTTACCCCACTCCCCCACTTAAATGTACACCTCATTAACTTTTGCAGAACATCAGATTCCCCTATTTGAAGTGGACAGAGGTCATTAATTTCAGTGGGAAGCAAGGCCATAGTAGGCCTACAGTAATGGAAAAATTAAAGTTTCATGAAATGATGAAATAGAAAAGTAGGCAGATGTAAGTAGCATGAACCACAGGCAATTTAATTAGTAGGGGGGGAAATTAAGATTTAAAGCTAACACGAACTGAGGTCTCTTCTACTTGATTTAACTGTAATGAAGAGCAACATGGAGTTTCAGATGGAATGTTGGTCTTAGAGTAAGATTTAAATTGATCAGTCTGTCAAAGAATAAGCATTTATTGTATGCCTGCTACATGCTAGGCATTCTTTTAGATGGTGGGAATACAAGTACAAAAATAAAACAAGTGCTTTAAGGATTTTATAGGAAGAGAATTTACTAGGGGGACATAGAATATTCTCAAACAAGTATACCCATATATCTACTATGCCTAATTCCAAAATTTTTAAATAATTCAAGCTATATCCATCCATCCATACCACAAACTTTTATTGTTTTCACAGCGATTTAGATCATTTCAGTGATGGGAAGGTTTCTTTAGTGTCAGACCTCCTTTTGTAGACTTGGCCTTGTTTCCTTTTTGCTCTATTTCAACTGGAACTGAAATCAAGAAGGGATGCATTCTTACTTATCTTTGGAATTACTTTTCTGTGACAAATGGAAATAAAAGCGGAATATAAATAAAATAACTGCACAGTTGGAGGGGTGCTAACAACTAGAAGACTGAGGAAAGGCTTCTTGAAGGTGTTGGCATTTGGACTAAGCCATGAAGGGAGTTAGGAGATCCAATAGGTAGAGGAGGGAAAGAAGCATATTCTAGAAATAGTAAGTATATCACATGTGCAAAGAGATAGAGGCAAGAAATGTAATGTAATGCCATATATTAATACGTAGGTCAGTTTGACCAAAGTATAGAGTTTGTGAAACATCATGTGTAAACATCCTGAAAAAATGGTCCAGAGTCAGATTGTCAAGGTCTTTAAATGCAAAACAAAGTAGCCCTTATTTTTTCTTAACAGAAATGGTGAATCATTAATGTGTCCTAAAGGAGGTCAGGCACATGGTCAGACCTGCAATTTAGGAATATCAGCTTAGTATTTTCTATAGACAACAGATTTGAGGAGGGGAGAAATTGGATACAGGAGACTAATTAGGGATATATTAAAAAAGAACAAGTAACGAAGGAAGTCCTGAGCTAGAGTGACTGTGGTATTAGTAAAATGAAAGATTCAAAAGATGTTGAGAAGATGGAAGTGATAAGACCTGACAACTGATTGGATGGGATGAACTGGTGATTACGTTGAAGTTGTTAATTGCAATATCTGGAAGAACCATAGTATCTTTAATAAAAATAGGAAATTTGGAGCAGAGGTGGGTTTACAAGGAAAGATAAGAAATTCTGTTTTTAATATGTTGGGTTAGATATTGGATCCTTGGTGAGGTCAAGTAGGCAACTGGAGATACAGGCCTGGAACCCAGGAGAAGGATGAGGGCTGAATATACAGATTTACATAGCATAGAAATGGCAAGTAAGTCTGAGGGATCTGAGATGGTCTCTAAGAGAATTCAGAGAGAACCTAGTATGGAGCTCTGCATATTTCTCATACATTAATGGTGAGCAGAACATCACTGTTGAACTTTTGAAAAGACTGAGAAATAATGGTATGATGAGTAGAAAGAGAATCATAACAGAGCAATGTCACAAAAAACTCAGGGAAGATAGAATATCTAGAAAGTGAGTATGGTTAGTGATATCACACATTGTAGAGAGATTAAAAAAGATATCACGCTGTCAAATTTAGTGATAGAGGTTGTTGGTGAATTGAGGAAGAGTAGTTTCAATTAAGCTGTGGGGTTCAAATCCTGACATTGATTCTTAGAAGCAGAAATGGAGTTCTAATGGATTATTATTTGATGCAATGATAGATTGAAACTTGGTCCTTCTAACCTCAAGGATCTATATTGTCATTTGTGGTAACATCTGGTAATTGTGTGAATTCTAGTTACTTGCAAAATGTCTTTATCTAGGAATCTCAAATCAAATAACCACCTCTAACTAATGTGTTGGGACCTCTGGTGAGCAATGGAAACTCAGAGTACAGGTAGGGTTGAACCAATTCAAATTTAATGATTGTACTAGAAGGAAATGAGGAGGTGATGAGAAGAGAGGAAGATCACAGAAACAAAAACAGCAAGCAAAAGAAGTTATTGCAGCCATCAAAGTTTCAAGAGTCACAAACTACCTCATTTTTCAAAAGATGACTTTCTTACAGAAGTCCCCTGTCAGGACACATCACAAGATATTCACATAAAGCGAGTGGATACTGACTTTGCACTCTCCAAACAAGGCAGTCCATGTTGTTCTCCTCAGGGGCCTGGGAATCCCCCTGAGGTGTGCAACATGGAAAATGGCAGGATGGAATTCCTGCAAGATACAGGGTCAAGTCTCACCCAGAATTCCAGGGGACCCCCCTTGGAGAACTCTGGGTGAGGGAACAGTTTGAAAGCAGTTAAACAGTTGATTCCTGGGGGTTAAAGTGAGCAGGTCATGCTGCTTGCTGTTCCCAGTTTTGGGGATTCCTTTGGAGGCCATTTGGGGCAAGAACCATCTTGGTTCTGCTCAGTGGTTTGCTTGTTTAGCTGAACTAGACCTTTCTAGCAACAGCGCAATTGTTATTTAGCTATTTTAGATATTAGAAGTGATAATTACAGGCTTGAGGGCAAGTAGCTAAAAGTCTGCCACTCTCTCCTGGGGGGGGGAGGGGCAGTCTCTACCTAACAGTTCAGGGCTTACCAGATCTTATCCAAATCCTTGAACCCCCTTTCCTGTCTTCCCTTCTTCTTTTATCAGTATAAACTTCATCTTTTGGGAGCAGTGCCTGTTTATTATTCTGGGGATACTTATATCCAACTTCAGCTAAGTTTCCTTCAGCTGTCCAGCCCATACAAGTTGGATTCATCTGTCCCTGATAACAACAAGACATCAAGCTTCTCCTATTGTCTCTTAGTCAAACCTGTGGGGAATATAAATTGAGAAAGTGAACATCATTAGAGATTTGCTTTGCTGAGGCTTGCCAGAAGACATTAGTCATACCTCCATTTCCAACTGATTTCCAACTACTTGGTGGGAGGGGTGAGAGTAAGGGGTACCTACCCCTCCCTACTCACTTTAGCTTGTGCGTGGGGGAGGAGTGAGTCCTGCAGATTACTAGTTTCAGGCCATCTCTTCAGCTTCCCAAACATCTCTATTAAGATCAACATAACAGGCGGTATGTGTCTTCTCTAATGCTATTATTAGCTTGGGCCCTTATTCTGAGTATCCAACCCCACACCCCTACCATACTGTTAGTTACCAGTTCCATTTAACCAACTAACATTATTTAGATTTTATAAAGGGATAATTAATTTGAACTGAATAATAAACATTTTCCCCCAAACTCTCTACCCAGGGACACATTTTACCTTATATCATCTTAGTCTCTGGGGAGAGTAGGCTGAGACAACACAGTTTATAAATAACATTTGTCTCAATAAGTTCACTTCCAAAGGAAGCATCATGACTAGATGAGTACTTGTCTTAGAGGTCTCTCTTCATTCATCAGGTTGGGCATCAGGGCATTAGGCTGGGCTAGTTATAAACTTCAGCATGGGCTTAATTTCTGGAGTTCCTGGACTTCAGATGGTTCATTCTTCTGACTTTTTTAAAACTTACAAAGTATAGTCATCCCTTTCATTTTAATAAAAAGAACTAAAGCCCTGGTAAATCTGAGGATACATCAGCTTCAGATGGGAAGGGTTCAAGGACTCAACTCCTATAGCATTATCTCCCTTCTCTGAGCAAAAGAGTATAGAAAAAGTCAGTGGAAGAGAAGTAAAATCAGGAAACAACAGAAACTTTTTTTTTAAACCCTTGTACTTCGGTGTATTGTCTCATAGGTGGAAGATTGGTAAGGGTGAGCAATGGGGGTCAAGTGACTTGCCCAGGGTCACACAGCTGGGAAGTGGCTGAGGCTGGGTTTGAACCTAGGACCTTCTGTCTCTAGGCCTGACTCTCACTCCACTGAGCTACCCAGCTGCCCGTACAACAGAAACTTTTGAATGCATCCCTGCCCCCAGATCTGCTTATGCTACTATAATCACTCAGAGAGGCTTTATAGTATATAAATATATAATAAATAGTACATATATATATATATATATTCAACACTTTATAGTCAAAAGAATGCAATCAGTTGCAGAATGTCTATGCATACTCTGACACCTTTCCAAGGTACTTCTATTATCCACCCTGCCGTTTTCCATGTTACAATCATTATAACTTTCCCATAAGCGAAGACTGTCAATCTCTTCCACATAAGGAATTATGTCAATAGCACTCTGAGTATGCTTTTAAGAATTGGACTCAGTGACCAGTCCCTCCATTATGCATATGTGCAAAAAAGTGTGTCCATGATGCACAGAATTAGGAAGCAAAAGTTTGAGGAGACAGGGATTGTATAAAGTTATGAGAACACTGACTTTAGGCTACGGTAAAAAGTGGGTAATATGGGCCTAAAAAATTAGACAGGGATTAGGAAATATTAGATACTTAACAAGGCCTGGGGAATTTAGTATATCACACATCACAATTATATATAAAGTTTAGACAAAATATATATGGACCATCCTATTTAATAGCCTTATTAAATGAAAGGTGGGTCATAGTTGATTTGGCTCCTTTCCTGCTCTGTTGTTCATTTCAGCCCACTTCATAGTATACAATATATATGCCATATTAACATATGCACACAAATAAAATCTTCAGAGAAAAGTCATTTGAATTGAATAACATAATATTTACTTGGTATTTGTTAGATGAAAACAGGAGTCTGAATAATTTCACATCCATTAAATTCTACTCTGGCAGCAAATCAACAATTTTCTCAATTCAATTTGGAAAAAAAATGAAAAGAAAAAGATTAGTTTCCTTGTTCTATTCCATATTGTAATAAAACAGTGCTAGAATCATAGAGGCTGCAAACCAATTGATAAAAGAGGGGCAACATGTTTCTTCTATGACAGAGTGTTCCTGTATGATTTTCACATTTACTTAAAATTTTTCATAGAAATTTATGCCAGGAACATAGAAAATCAGGCCCTTAAAAGCATGCCTCCGGCTTGTATTGCAAATAGATACATTAATCATTTCACACTCAGGACAATCTAAAGTTTTTTCATTATTCTTCTGAAATTAAAAGACTTCTCTAAAAAGTTTTATTTAAAAAACTGTAGCAACTACTGTGGTAAGACACAAGATGGGGGGGTGGAGTGAGGAAAGACATAATAGTTTCAGGGGATTTTTCAGGAAACTTACTTTGGATTTGGTAATGCCAAAACCAATTTGGATTGATGGCTAGCTTCCATTACTAGTCCAATTAAGGAAACTCTGCATGCAAATTGGGGATAGGAGTTTAGGGTGAAGGAGATGTGAAAAAATGGGGTCATGGGAAATGGGAAGCACATAATCTGAGAATTAGACATTAGTCAGTTACACTTTTAGATACATCTGTTTAATCTTTCCCTTTGCATTTTGATTTCTCTATTCATGTTTTCCAAATCAATAGTCTCCAAGATGGAGTGCACAATCTCCAAGAAATTTTGACCCAAAAAGATAGGTTTCATGGTGACTTTGTCACAATAGGCAATTACAGTGAGGGTTACAAATGCATCTTTAACAGCCCCTCAGGGATGTCCAAAGTCACTGAGAGGCAGAGTCTATGTACTCTGTGGGTGGGGGAATTTTCCCTTTGCCTGCTGATCTGCTCTTTTGAGAACTTGGCTGCATTTTACATTTCCAAAGGCTCCTGGCCAATACCAAAGCAAAGAGGAGACAGGATGACAGCAAAGCTGGTGAGACCTCTTTCTTTACTGCCATTGCTACCACTGTCATGTTCCCAGCACCAGAGCAAAGTTCCCCGTGGTTTTTCAGCTGTTATTAATGTTTTTTTTTAAAACCCTTACCTTCTGTCTTGGAGCCAATACTACATATTGGCTTCAAGACAGAAAAATACTCCATATTGGCTCCAATACTCCATATTGGCTCCAAGACAGAAGAGTGGTAAGGGCAGGCAATGAGGGTCAAGTGACTTGCCCAGGGTCACATAGCTGGGAAGTGTCTGAGGTCAGATTTGAACCCAGGACCTCCAGTCTCTAGGTCTGGCTCTCAATCCACTGAGCTACCCAGCTGCCCCCAGCTTTTGATAATATGGAGCCCCACAGATGCCACACCCAGAAGGGATGTCCCTTTGTCACTGCTGCCACTCTTTTACAAATTGAGTAACCCTACCCTCCCAAACACCACTTTTATAGACCAAAACCTTATTTATTCATTTCTATGGAATTTATAAATGTATCGACTTGCTAGATTCCCCTTACCTAAGCATTTCAGACCCTGGATACACTTCCCTTACTCCATAGCTAGTTCAAGGTTTGTTGAATTGGGTACAAGTTCCAGCCTCAATACATATGTTGTCCCTGTGTGCTCAGAATTTTTTTTCTGATAGATTTGTGTGATCAATAACTTTAAATCTTTATTGGACACTGAAAGAACAAATGACAAAACCATTATAAAGTTCATGATGTTAAGCCTTTGGGAAACAATTGCAAAAAGTTCTTCCCCTTATGGCATTTGCATTTTAAGATAGAAATATATAATGGAAAGGGGAGTTTTAGACTTGGTGTGAGTTTTGTTGTATAGGACTACAGGTCCATAGAACAAACAATTGACATACTTTTTTTTTCCACCATAAGAAATAGAACTGTTGATTTGACTAGCATGCCCAGAGAAGGGTGGGGTATGATACATTTTTTGGAGTCAAGTAGATAAGGTTCCCTACAAGCATGGATTGATGGATCATCAAAGTGAAGTGTGCCCTTTGAGGTGATTTCCCCTCCATACAGATCTTTAAATATTCCAGAGCCTAATTCTTGGCCTGGGATTGAATGAACTTAATAAAGACCAGTAAAATACAGGCTCAAATTTCCTAGTATCTTGTAAATGGGATCATAAGAACTTGAAACTGAATAAGAGAGGGAAGGAAAACTATCTACTTTTCTGTCAGACTAGTTTTCTTTTTATTCACCTTTATTTTCTTTCTTAGTAACAACTTTAAGACAGAAGGGCAAGGGCTAGGCCAGTGCTAATGAACCTTTTAGAGACCACAAGGCATGATCCATCCACCTCAAGAGACCAAGTGCCAAGTCATCCCCCTCCCACCCCCCAGCTGCCTAATCCCACAGATAGGGGAGGAAGAAAGGAAGGGGAGTGGCCCAAGCACTCTGCTCAAGGGAAGGAGTAAGCACTTCCATTGGTCTGCTGGACAGAGGGGTGGGGAGGTGAGGTGGAGGATGGGGAAAGTTGCAGCACTGTCTGAGAGTCCCTCTGACTTTCTGGTAACTAACTCTGGCAGGCAACAACAACATGTATCATGGATCTATGGAAAGAGGATGAAGTGATTTGCCCAGAGTCACCCAGGTAGGAAGTATATAAACCACTAGGTCCTTCTGACTCCAGGCCTGGTACTCTATCCACGAAGCCAGTAGTTACTCCCAAAATAGGTTTCATAGAAAACAGCAGTGGAAACAGAAAGAATAGATGTAAAGAGTAGAAATTATTCATAGACAAATCTAAAATATAGCAATAAACAAACCTATAAATTGATGATCTAAGACGCCAATAGACAAAAAGTATGGATAATAAACAGAAAGAACCAGAAATTCTAAGGCAAGTGGGAAAATCTGATCTACTATTATTAGCAATCGATCAAAACATTTATTAAGTGCCTACTATTTGTTAGGCATTGAGCTAAGAGTTGTATCACCGAGACTTGGTGAGATTGATAGATGCCTAGAATAAAAATGAAAGGGTATATGGTATTCATTAAAATATAAAACATTTAAGGTATTTATCAAAATAATAGGGTAGATGAAGGGAGTGGGAACAGGATGAGAGGTAAAGATACACTCATGGAAAGAAGTCCAGGAGCCAGAGGGGAGAAATGTGGTGGAGGGCATATTATTGAAAATCAGTGAAGAAAAACTTAATGAAAGTTATGGTAGCAAAGTGGAGAGAGAGCTGGATTTAGCAGAAAAACAGGTTCCAATCTTGTTTCTGACAAATACATTTATAACCCTGGATAATCTTATAATCTCTCTCAGCCCCAGTTTTCTCATCTGTAAAATAGGGGTAATAATTCCTGTTGTAACTGCCTCCAAGAGTTGTTGCAAGACACAAGTGTGTTAATAAATGCCAGTTGAGGGAGCAGCTGGGTAGCTTAGTGGATTGAGAGTCAGGCCTAGAGACGGGATGTCCTAGGTTCAAATCTGGCCTCAGACACTTCTCAGCTGTGTGACCCTGGGCAAGTCACTTGACCCCCATTGCCTAGCCCTTACCATTCTTCTGCCTACAGTATTGACTCCAAGATGGAAGGTAAGGGTTAAAAAAAATGCCAGTTGAATAAATGAATGATGCATGTAAATCCTTCCAAATTTCAAGAGTAACATAAAAATTACTGTTAGTAGGAAGGAGCTGAACAATTGTTATGGAATATACTATCTGGACACTAAAAAGCAAATGGATTAGAAATTCAAGAAATTGACTATTGGCTTGGCACAGAGGCATGAAAAGAGTATATTAAGTTAGCTGGACATCTGCCAGAATGCTGTCTCTGCCAAAAATAATGGAAAGTTTATTCTTGATTTGTCTCAATGATAATTTCATTCTTTAGACACAGAATGAAATGATGAGGGAAATGTTTATTCTGAACCTGATTATAGCCAATAGAAAAAAACAAACTTGTGGCTGAAGTAGAAATGATGGAAACCTTTGGTAGGGGCAAAGAGGAGGAATTCAAGCCCATCTGATCCAGTTCAGTCCAACAAATATTTATTGAAGTCTATTGTGTTCAAGGCATTGTGCTAGGTGCTAGGGATAGAAAGATAAGACATAACATAGTCATTGCTCTTAAGTAATTGACAATCTAATGATGGAATTGACACTTTTATGTTAGAATTAGTGATAATCTAAAATCTGGGCAACATCTGACATACACCTTAGAATTGAAGAAAAAAGATATTTAGAGAAAATATGTCTATCCAATGTCTTAAAATGTTACAGAAAAAAAATAGTCCAAAGGAGTTAGAAAACTAAAGAATTAAATTCTAAATATACAAAAAATTGACTTCAATGATAAAGAAAAGGATGAGTTGGATAAAGAATTCAATGTTAGTAGACAGAAAACCCACAGATCAAATTATATTTTTAAAGTTTATTGAAATTAATTGGGATGAGTCTGTCCTTGGCTTTGTGCTGTTAAACATTTTTATATATGACTTGGATAAAGACACAGATGGTGTGCTTATGAAATTTGCTCATGACACAGCACTGGGAGGTATAGTTCAAAAACAATATGACAGAGTTAGAAGCTAAAATGATTTTGACAGGACAGAGTACTGAGCTGGATCTAATAAAAATGAAATTAAATAAGATAGTCATACTGGGTTTAAAAATTAATTTCAGAAATATGTCACAGAAAAGGCATCATTAGTTAACAATTCTGAAAAATATCTGGGATTTTACTGTACTATAAAGTTTATAAGACTGAAAAGTGATGGAGCAGCCAAGAAAACTGATAAAACAGGAAGGCTTGTTATAAAAGACTAGCAAGGTGAGAGTACAACTATACCAGTTATAGGATAGCTAGGGTATTATCATCAATTCTGAATGACACTTCAGAAAAGATGTTTGTCCTTCATTTCAAAGAGAACCAAGGACAACACAGGGTCATGTCTTGACTTACTAGTGAATTGGATTTAAGTAAGGCAGAGTTGCATAAAGTCATCAGCCTCACTCTTATAGTAGCATCAAAGTCCAGTGGCAAGACAAAAGTCAGAATAACTGCTAATGACATTGATTTCTTTGATGTCTGACAAAGCTCTAGGCACTACAAGAGTGCCTGTTTCAGTCATCTTCATGGCCATTGTAATAAATTGTCTTCACATGGGAGGAAGTCTTCACATGCTTTGGGTAGACATCCACCTGAGTCACTGACTGATTTAAGGCCTGCCAGATAGCCTATGATAAGCTTCTTGGAGCTACAGGTGAGAACTAAGTGAAAGGTGGATGAATAGCCCTAAAAATGGCTAAACAGTTCCTCACACCAGAGGTTCTAGTCCTCCCTGCATCTATCATGCACTCTTTAGAAAGGACTAGATAAGTGTGAGAGGGTCTAAAGAAGGGAAATCAGGATAGTTCTCAAATTGCTCTACTGTATAGATCAGTGCAAGAGATAGGGAATGCTTAGACTGAAGATGAGAATTAATGAGAGACATGATAACTCTCTTCAAGTATTTGAAGGATTGTCAAGTAAAGAAGGGATTGGATTTCTAGTGTTTGACCCTGAAGGGCAGAATGAGTAACAGTAGTACTCTGGCCTTATCAGAGGACCTCCAATGTTTTGAGTTCAGTTCTCAAATATCAGAGTCCTTTTGCTTAGTTGCTGAGGATAGAAATAGGAAGAAAAATAAATGGAAACTGAAGAGAAACATATTTTGGCTTGACATAAGGAAAAACAACCTAGGATTAGAAGTATCCGAAAAGTAGAATAGGCTACAACTATAGGCAGTGAGTTCCCTAACCCTGGACATCTTCAAGCAGAAGCTGGGGATCTCCTTGTTGAAAATGATGTGGGAGCAATTATTTCTAAGATGTGTGTTACACTAGACAGCCTATAAATGTCCTTTCAGCCTATAAAAATCCTTTGGGGATTTAGGGATTCTGCATACAAATGGCTGACCTGTACCTTTTCCTTTGCCAATATCTTCAAAGTGGTCAAGTCTGAACAAACAACTGTCAGCTTTCAAATTATTTTATGTTGCTAAGATAAAAGCTATATGAAAGCCACGGCAATATTGTTAGAAGTGAGCAGTCTTAAACAGGGTTGGCTTCTCAACCTATATATGACTTACAGGCTCACAGGCACTATCCATTTTTAGAACTGCATAGAGTGCCTTATTCATAAATAGGGACTTATTTTATGATGATTGAATTGAATTAGAACTAAGTTTTTTTCTCTCAGAACCCATTTTATAGTATTATAGTTTAAAGAAATCCTGTAGTCTGCTTCTCTCTCCCCACTAAGATTTTAAGATGAGATAGAAAAGATAAGGCAACTCTGAAGATTGCAATCAGTCTAGAGGTTAATCTGCAAAGGTTGCTATGATGGACAAACCAAGTTTCCCTGCCCCTCTCAGTAGGCTGTAATGAGAGAGTTGAAAATAATTAAAGATGCTGAAGATAAGAGAAAGTGGGGAAGATAAGACACACTCCCCTGTTTTCTTCTTCTATAATAAGAAACCCACAATACCAAAGAAAAAGAATATTGGGCTTATACACACCAAGTTGCACTCATATTTTCTCATTATTAAACCTTCCATCATGGCACCACCCTTTGGGGAAAAGAGAAATAAAACACATCAATGAATGTTCTCTTGTCTTTCAGGGAGAATATTCTTTTTATAATATATTTTAATCAGCGAACAGTACAATGTTATAGGGAACAAGTATAAAAAATGAGGGTAAAGAACTAAAGTTTATTCAAAGCCCATATAATTAAATCAGGAGTTCTATTTCTACTAATAAAAATGTACAGTATTCTATTTCTTTTTCAATATAATGCTTTCTTGGTGATATGTCCTCTACATTCACATTCCACTTCCAGGTATCCTGAAAATTCCTACCAGATTAAAAAAAATTTTTTTTTAGTAAATCACAGGACCTGTGATTTCAAAGATGAGATTGAACCTTGTCCCCCAATCTATTCTCATACTTTGTAATTCTTATTCAGATACTCCTATAGGTCCTCAGCAGAGATTTTGTCCATCATGTTAGAGGTCTTTCTTTATGATTTTACACCTCATGGTTACCAGTGCAACAAGAGGCTGCCTCATTGATTTATCTCTCTCTTTACCTTGATTTCTGATCATAAATTTCTTTGATGTTATCATTCGTGGTTATCTACCATCTTATTCATAGGTCACCACTCTGTACCCTCATAACACAGGATTTTCAACTGAGCTTCTTTCATATTCTTATTAGATTTTGTTCAGGCACAGATTGGACTAGCTCACCCTTCAATTCTCATTCAGGTCTGAGGTTCTGGGATGTTCTGCTTCCTCAATATACCAAACTCCTAAATCCTTGTTAACTACTATTACTCTTAGTTTCATTTCCTAGCTATTAAACTGTAATTTTTTTCTAATCTCTGCCCTTGGGTTTATTGCCTTTCTGCTTCTGGAGTTCTAGTCTCAGCCAGTGATTATTATGCATCCTATTTAAATCCTTTTGATATGTTGACTGCATTGACTCCTAAGTCTTCTTTGTTCAGTTTCTTAATTACATTGCTGATAAGCTCTGGGTTTGAGGAAGGGGCTTTCTGGTCCATAATTAGTTCCTTTGAACTGTCCTGCTCCAACCTAAGATTGTGAGATATAGTAGTACCGGGATTATACCCTTTTCCAACAGACTCAATACTGTAAACCTGGACTCAGAGATTGGATCTTTAGGGGTGTTATGGAAGGCAGAGCAGCTGTCGGCAACGTATGGCTCTCAAGCCATATCTGGCTCCACCTCCCAACTGGCCAGTTTGGGCAGAGCCCCAGGATGTGCCCCAGGGGACCCTTCAGCCCCCCTCCCCCCCATATTCCAGCATCTTCAGCCTCCATCCTCCTCCTTCTGCAGGCTATCACAGCCAAAAAGGTTGCTGACCTTTGGTCCAGAGGGTTGAGACACAGCAAACATATAAAAGGACATTTGACATCTATTCATGTAATGGCATGGAAACAAAATTCGCTTTTACTTGTTTTCCATTTCCCCTTATTTAACCTTGGATATCCTCAAGTAAGTGTCTAGGGCAGTGTTGGTGAAGGTTTTCCATTCTGCTTGCCCAGAGGGAAAATTCAAGCTGTGAGACCAGACCCTACCCCACCCCCATTACCTGAGAGCCCCAAGGGAGGAAGTGCTGACTGGGCAGCTGGTCAGAGGAGTGAGACATGCAAAAAATGTTCTCAGGCACTGTGAATGAGCAGCTCCCCCATGATGGGGCCAGCACGCATGCCAATACTTCTCCAGTGCTGGTCTAGGGAAATGGATAGCCTAGCACTTATGTAACCATATGTCTTTAACAATTCCTTGATAAAAGGAGAATGACTTGGATAATAGCTGAAGGATCTGGGGACTATTTAGCCTTAACAAGCAAAGATTTATGGTGTCTATGGTATTTGAAGGGGGATCCCATAGAATAGAAATTGGTCTTATTCTGCTTGGTTCCGGAGGTTATGATGAGAAGGGCTAATATAAGTTGAGAAGAAGCAAGTTTGTGTTTGGTGTAAAAAATAAAACAGTAAAGGAAGCTTTTCAAAAGCAGAATTGTTTGTCTTGGGAAGCAGTGGGTTTCTGCTCTGTGGAAGGTTTCAAATACAGGCTGGATAGTCACTTGGTTAGTATGTTGAAGGGGAGAATTTTTTCTTCTAGACTTTAGTAGATGGTTTCTGAATTTCCTTATAACATTAAAATTCTGTGATTCTTTGAAGTTTAGTGATCTCAAATAATCTCAGCTCTCTTATTATAATAATCTCAGGTCTTTCATTTAATTCTGCCTTTGCTATCTCTCCTGAGACCTATAATTTAATAAAAAGCCAATGATTTTATATATCTAATTCACTCCCCTCAACAAATAACAATGAGTCAGATATTCATATTCAAGAAATGATAAATTATCAGATTGATAAATAATAGTGTCCAGTATCCATATTAGGAACTCCATTTGTAGTCTGAATGCTTTTTTTTGAAGATTTGTTTTTGAGGTTATTAGAAATAATACATTTTTGATATTAGAAATATTATGATTTTTAATAATATTTATTATTGTGATATTGGAAACATCATAATCATGCCAGATAACACAGCTTTTTTTAAGAATTACTTATTCTAAGTGCTTGCTACCTATAAGTAAACTTTGGATCCCAAGCTTTGGTGGTGTCATTAAGTATGTATTCCTGTGACTTTGGATTAATTCTTAAACTTTTTTAGGTTTCTTTTTTCTGATCTCCCAAATAAAGGTGTAAATTTAGATTTAAATGTGTTCTATGATCCTCCCCACTCTAAAATTATGTGATTTTCTATGATAACAATTCTACTTTCAAGTGGGTTTATCATTTTCTCTTCTTGATTTAAATATATCTTTCTTTTTAATAATAAATCCTTGCTTTCTATATTGGAATCAATACTATGTATTGGTTCCATGGCAGAAGAGTGGTAAGGGCTAGGCAATGGGGGTTAAGTGACTAGTTCAAGGTCACACAGCAAGAAAGTGTCTGAGTTCAAATTTGAACTCAGTACCTCCCATCTCTGACTCTGGTTCTCTATCCACTAAGCCACCCAGCTGCCCCCTAAATACATCTTTCTTTTTTTTTTTTTTTAATTCTTACTTTTTATCTTAAGTATTGGTTCTAAGGTAAAAGAATAATAAGGGCTAGGCAATGTGGGTTAAGTGTCTTGCCCAGTGTCACAGAACTAGGAAATATCTGAGGTCAGATTTCAACCCAGGACCTGCCCTCTCCAGAGATGACTCTATCCACTGGGCCATCCAACTGCCACTTTAAATATTTCCTTCTTTCTTAACTTAACTATATGGCATGAGTTTCAATTTGGGGCGTTTTCCTGCTTTTTTATCTCCTAACGAATAGTTTTAATGATGGTATACAATAGTGACACTTATTAATTATATGCATGAAAATCATAAATGGTAGGAAAAGCTAGATATCAAACTTCAAAGCTATATGACCACCATTTGGACTTATATTAGTATTAGAATAACTTTTGAAATTCCTACATAAAGAAAAAGGAAACATTCATTTCAGATATTATGGAATCATAACATATTCTATAAATTTGTAGAAATCTAAAACTTATGACCTTCATATATCTACTTGCACACCTGATGACCATTCATTTAGCTGAATAATCTTCTCTCTAAAATAGATTTTTTAGAAAAAATTATGGATTTTCCACATAAGAAAAACTAATTTTCTTTCAAATTCAATTGACTCTCAAGAGGTGAATGTTGCATCTTGTATGCTCTTTGAAGATAATGTCCCACTCTGTATTCATTTCCTCCCTCTCTATTTTTGGATGACAAATGCTTGTTGGATTGATTTGGATAGCAGAATCAAAAACTGTAATGACCAAATTTTTATTGCCTTAATTCTGACAATTTATCTTCAGCTTCCTAGATATGCTACAATCTGTCTCTTGTGACAATGCTTTATCCTAAGAAATAGATTCAGACATTTCTTTCCAAGCTCTGATAGATTTAGTTAGAATAATAGTTAGTTAACACATATACTTTAAAATTTGCAAACGACTATACATCTATTATCCCTTTTAATTCCCATACCAACTTTGTGACAAAGAACTTATTATTATTCCCATTTTACAGATGAAGAAAATAACTTTGAGAATAAGTGATATGCTCAGGGTCCCATGAATTATAAGCGTTTGATTCAGAATATGAACTCAGTCCTTCTTGACTTTAATTCTAGTACTAGAGGAATATAGACTAACACCATAATTATTAAGAAAACTGAGTTCCCGAGAGGGAAAATGACTGGTCTAATGTCACATAGGTAGCAAGTTGGACATATGGAATTTAAACCCTGGTCTTCTGATCCAGCACTCTTTCCCCCAGTATTCATTCTATCTTTCATCCAATACCCCTTAAGCAGATCTCCACGTGTCTACCATAGCAGTTTAATGTCCAGTGAATTTTAAGAATAGAAAAGATAACAATGGGTTGTCAATATGACAACTATTCCCACTTGGGAAATTCAGACAAATCAGTCTTTTTTTCTCCACTATGGTTCAAAGAATTTTCATAAATGATCATATGTTAGGGGCACATAGACTGAATTTACTCTATTTTATTGTCATATAAATATAGGCAGTCTTCCTAGAGAGTGTAGAATAGATTGCTTGTTACAGCAGACAATTTACAAAAGAAAGTCCTCCAGAGAGTTGTTCTAAAAATTGCAGTGGGACAAATATTTGATTCTTTAGAGTGGGAGCTGCTGTGTAGATGACCAAGCTCTGGATCTGAGATTAAATCATAGAGTTGGGATAGAGTTCATGTCCTGGAATGAGGTTGGGGAATGGAAGTTCTTGGCCTCCCCCTCACTATAAAAAATGCTTAAAGATCCTGTCCTAATGCTTTTAACCTCTTTGTGCTTACTTTTCTCCTCAGACCTTTAGAATGTACAAATTATGGACAAAGTTCTTAATTTACTCTCATCTTTAAAGGAATATCTTATTGTGGAAGAGTATCACATTCTAAGATGCTACCAAAGTTTTAGGACTTTGAATATTGTGAGGGAAAGTGAAAAGAGAATCAAATTTGAAAACAATAATCTAATAAAAAATTCCATTAATATCTAAGCTTTCTGTAAAGGTTAATGGGTATGGATTTTTTAAAAAGGTAATAGGAGAAAAAAGCTGACAACTCATAGTTTTGAAAAATAGGTTATGATTTTTGATTAATTTTGAAACTAATTCCTAAGTTATTTACATTCCCTTCCCTACTTCCTCATAAAATAGTAGCAAAGTCAACTGTGGGAGGCCAATAAAAGAAACAGGGTCTTAAATAGATGAAAATCTGAGACTCTTCTTTTGACCCCTTTTATGATCCATACCTTGTCTTATTGAAAAACATTATAGCTTCTAGGAAAACTTTAAGTTCTTAGTAAACCAGCACTTAATGAGTTAACAGCCTTTTTTTTCACTCAGCAGAGTAAAGCTGCAGCTGTGGGTATATCTCTCTAACTGCTCCAGGCATCCCAAGGTCATGGAGCGGCAAGTTCAGGCAAAATAACTTTTAGATAAAGTGAGGCTCATTTTTAACCTTGAGACTTTTTCTCATCTGCCATTATCTTCATAAGAAAATTCTTTGTAAAACTATAACTTTATTGTGCTTTGATATGACATAATTTGTGTTTCTGCACATCTGTGAAGTTTTGGGAGGGTTCTTTTGTGTGAAATGAGTCTTGAAATATATATATATATATATATATAATAAACTCCATGCTCCTGGAGACAGGGAAGCAGCATGAACTAAGGAACTTCCTTATCAACTAAACTGCCTTTATCAGATTATCTGGAGATGATAGATAGATCTTGAGAGTCAACTTTTTTTTAAAATTCATTCTTTTCTCTGCTGATTCCCTACAGGCAAGGTCCCTGGAGTTCTCTGAATAGAAGTAGATAGCTTTAAAAAACAGGAATTGTTTATCATTAGTTTGGAATATAAATTATTCTCCCAATTAGTTCCAGATTACAAAATTACACAAGATCAAAATTAGAACTGAAAAGAACAGGGGGCAGCTAGGCTCAGTGGATTGAGAGCCAGGCCTAGAGATGGGAGGTCCTGGGTTCAAATCTTCCCTCAGACACTATCCAGCTGTGTGACCCTGGGCAAGTTACTTAACCCCCATTGCCTAGCCCTTACCACTTCTCTGCCTTAGAATCAATACAGTATTGGTTTTTTGGCCTTGGTAAAAGTTTTTCCTTTGTGGAAGCTGAAAAATCACCCTATTCTTTTAGCCCAGACTATATCTGGGGCCATGATTTATTAATTTTTTCATAAGCTTTTAGGTCAGAGTTAAGTAAATAATAATTTCAGAAGGACTAGACTGTTTCAGAGACTTTGGGGAAATGTGTCAGTTATCTTCTGATGGTGACTTCACACTTCTGGGGAGGAAAGTTTTGGTTGAATCTTTCTTGTGTCATGCAACATCAATACCAAATTCCAACCACTGAAAGCTCCATTAAGTAAGAGTGGAAATCACCAGTATCTTTGGTATAGGTACTCCAGCTGCCTTAATTAGTGTCTTAAGAAATGCAGAAGATGTCCCCAGTCTGTTTATTTAGGCTACAATCTCAGAGAATCCAAAGAATGATGTAGTCCTGCTACCCCACCCCCCACCTTCTTACATAGAATAGATTTGATGAAATTACAGTTAGCTAGACTTCACTCCAAAATGATGTGGGAGATGTTGCCAATATAGTTATAAAGCATTTAACCCAATAATGATTATTATTATATATTTCCATTTGCATTGTTTTTTAAGATTTGTAAAGTGTTTTATGAACATTACATTATCATGCCATAATCAGGATACCTGAGATAAATGCAAAATTACAAAGAGTTAAAGAGACTTTGGAGGCCATCTAGTTCAACTTCCTCAGTTTATGGAGGAGGAATCAAGGCCCAGAGAAATGAAATAATTTGCCTAGAGGTAATAAGTAGCAGAGCAAGGATTCAAAGCAAAATAGAAGGGAGAAAGCATTTAGTAAGTGCCTACTATGTGTCAGGCACCATTCTAGGCACTTTACAAATATTACCACATATCAAGATGCTTTGACTCAAAATCCAGTGGTTTTTTTTTTCTCCACTTGTCTCTAAAGAGTAGAAGTTCTAGATAAGTTGGGATGTAAGCATAGAATGAGTTAAAGCTAATAATCAATAATTTGCTAAATGGATATTTTTATTACCAATGTTAAATCAAAAATATATAAAAGAAGGTGCAAGGCTATACAGTTTAGGATGGCTAGGATACTGATAATGCATGATGAATAAAAGATGGAAAGAGCTACTCAACTTTTTTTCTACTAAGGGATAGACACAGCTTCAGACCAGAATGGAGAGAACAAAAATGACTAACAGATAATAACCTGAAATCTAATGAAATATAGAAATGATAATCAATCAATCAATCAATCATGTAACTGACAAGTATTTGGCCAGTTCTACTATGTTCCAACCATTTTGTTAGATGCTGAGTAATACAAGCACAAAGAATAAAGCAATCTTTATTTGTAGGGAACTTACATTCAAATAAACAGAAGTAAAAATAAAAGTAAATACTTTGGTGCATAGAGCATTATGAATGAGAAATAGATAAAGGATAATGCAAATTGTTTAGGTTTGGAATTATAAGGTTCTGGAATTAGTTGATGGAAAAGAGAATGATAAGGGAAAATGAATGGAAGAGACATTAGAAAGGAAGATTAAAAAATTATTAGGGTGAGATGGAGGAGGAAAATATTCATTCAATACATGTTTATTAATCACTCATTGTATATGGAGGGAGAAGGAAATAAGCATGTATTAAATACCTCCTAGTGTGTTAAATGCTATACTAAGCATTTTACCAATATTACTTATTTGATCTTCATAGCAACCTTGTAATATAAATATTACTATTGCTTTAGAGTTGAGGAAACTAAGGCAGATACTACAGGTTAAGAGATTTGTCAAGATTCACACAGGTATTAAGTATTTGAAGCGAGTTTGAACTCAGATTTTCCTGACTTTAGGCCTAGAAATCTATCCACTGTGCCACTACGAGGGGTGCTACTGCTTCTGGGGGGGGGAGCATTATGTTAGAAGCAAGGGGAAACAATGTTTAGCCAATACAGTCAAGCACTGTGTGTTTTAAAGGGAATCAGTTGTTTATTTAGATGGAGCACTAAGTATAAGGCAGGAAGAAATAAGAGATAAAGATGGAGAGAATAAGAGAGAAAGCAAGAGAAAAAGAAACAAGAGATAAGATTGGAAAGGTAAGTTGGCATCTTATTTTGGAAATCTTTAAATTGCAGGCAAAGCATGAGTTTTCCCAGGAAAGCAGAAGAGAGGCAATGAAGATTTTTGGACAGAGAAGTTTTGATCAGATATATGTGTTAACAAGTGTATTCTGACACTATTATGAAGTAGGAGAACTACAAGGGTCTGGGATTATGGTAATGGGGAAACAGACTAAAGTGGTACCAGTGGGAATGGAAAGGAAGGATTAGAAATGAAAGATATGGCAGAAATGGCATCAATAAGACAATAAATAATTATATATGAGAGATGAAGGAGAGAGAAGAATCAAAGACAGCTAAAAGGTTATGGATATATGAGGTGAGTGTTACTCCTGGGAAAAGTTTGTAACAGTCAGATCAAGCCCTATAACCTCTAGGAAGTATTCTTTGAGATAATTATTTGAAACTTTCTCTCTCCTCAAATTTTATTAAGGCACTTTGTGTAGATCTCTGTCTTTCCCACAAAAAACCTATTATACTTTGTTATTGTTCAGTGACTGTTCAATCCTTTTTCTAACTCTCTGTGATCCCATTTGGGATTTTCTTGGCAAAGATACTGGAGTGGTTTACCATTTCCTTCTACAGTCCATTTTACCAATGAGGAAGCAGAGACAAATAAAGTTAAGTGACTTACCCAAGGTCACGTAGCTAATAATTGCTTAAGGGAAAATTTGAACTCACCCACCTGTCCCTTTATTAGACTTAACTGTACACATATTCTGTTATTCCCATTAAGAAAGAAAATATTGTGGTATAGTACAATGATTGCTAGACTTGTATTTAGGTGGTAATGGTGCAAAATGGTACCTTTGAAAAGCTTTGAATATGTAATCTTAGGAAAGTCCCAATAGTTTGAGGTCTAATTTTCTCATTTGAAAAATGAGGATAATAGCAGCACTTACTTCACAAGGTTGTGGTGGGAAACAAAAGAAATCTAGCTCTTACCAACTTTTCCCACCTAATTAAACATTCCCCCTTCACAGCTCTATGTTTCAACCAAATTAAACTTCTTGTTATTTTTCATAAATTTTATTTTCTGCCTCCTCCATCTTTTCGATGACTGAAATATACCCCCTTTTCACTTCTACCTCTTAGAATCTTGTTTTTGTTCAATCATTTTTCAGTTATGTCAGACTCTTCCTGACCTTTGGGGGTTTCTTGGCAAAGATAATAGAGTAGTTCACCATTTCCTTTTCCAGCTCATTTTGATAAATGAGGAACTGAGGAAAACAAGACCAAGACTTGCCCATGGTCATGTAGTTAGTAAGTGTCTAAGACTGGATTTGAAGTCAGATCTTCCCTGACTAGTCTCAATGCTCTATCTACTACATCACCTAGCTTTCCTTTAAAATGTTTCATTTCCTATTTGATGCCTTTCCTGGTGCTTTCCAGCTTCTAGAATCTTGCTCAAATTTCTAGACATTTCTTGTGTTTATGATTTGTTTTTATTTATCTTTATGTTCTTTCCTTTAATAGAATAAAAATCTCTTGAGGGCAAAAAGTATTTCAGGTTTGTTTTCATATCACCAGTCTCTAGTACAGTGCCTGGCATACAGTAAGTGCTTAATAAATGCTTGTTGAGAATAAATGTATGTATACATATATGTGTGTTTTTCCTTTGAATGTCTATATGAAAGCACTATATAAATGCAAGTATCAGTATAAACTCCTTAAAGTCAAAGATTACATCATATTTTTGTATCTATATTCCCAGTATCTTAACATAGTCCCTTGAATGTAGTAGGCATTTAATACATATCTGTAACCAATTTAGCATTTAATCTATTGTGATACTTAATAACCTATCATCTCTAAACATTTCTCTAAAACTAAATATAGGTTTCATGTTTTGTAATTATATAGAACAGAAATTTAAAATATCAATGACATTCATAATCATATAAATATTTACAAAGAATATTAGCCTCTTGTAAATGGCTCATAAAGAAGTTGATATATGTTGACCTCCTATTCGAATACAAATTAATGCTGGAAAAATACTTTCATACTCTGAAATAAGTCATAATGAACACAATGTAAATTAGCAGATATGAAACAAAGGGGTTATTATGTTTCTCATTATCTAAGGAAAGGTGAATTGTATTAGTACTATAAACATAAGTAAGTAAGCCATCTTTCTTAATCATGTTGTGGACAAAATAGATCACTAGTAATTTCTGTCTTTATTTCATGTCTCTCCAGAGAGAAATCCCAAGATACACTAGTATCGTTATGTAATTGAATTTTGTATCATCTCTTTGAAATAAGGACAGAACATCATTTATGTGTCATCCAATGGCTTGGAAAAATACAGTGACTTTCAAAAGCCCAAAAAACTCAAATCAATCATTGAGGCAGGTCTTTTATAGTTGTTCTTCCCGCTCTGTGTTCACAATGTCTTGCCAAACATCAGAAAGTTATTTACATATGTAATTTTTAGTTAAATTAAAATGAATCAGGTTTTATATCATGTAAATTTTCCATCAACCTAAGAATCTAAAATACAGGATTTTATTATGAAGTATAGATTTGAATCAATGGGAATATCTACTTTAAAATACACTTTAAAAATTTTGCATTAATTTTAGGATATATTAGAATACATTTCACTATGACTAAAAATTTTAGTCATTTTTTCCTACAGAATTTTTAGTGATTTTCTTCTACAGAATTTATAGAATTACAGATTTAGAGAATAGTAAAGTTGATGACAACCTGAAAATTATATAATTAAACTTTTTCATTATCAGATAAGGAAACTGAGGCTTTAATTGTTTAGGTATGAGAGTATAAGAGTTTAGAATAAGATGGTTGCAGTAAGAATGAAAAAGAAAGAATGGATGAAGAGGCACTTTAATAGAAGACTAAATAATGGTCAGGGCAAGTAAGAGGGAAGAGGCAAGTATTCATTCATTAGATATTTATTAATCACCTGCTATATATAGAGGGAGAAGGGAAGAAGGATATCTTGCTGGGTGCCAGGATACAGTGCTAAGTACTTTACAAATATTGCATTCTTGATCCTGAAATGTAGTAATGCCTCTCCAATTTTACTATCAATGGGAGTGTTATACTCCCCCATTGGGTTCATCCCTGTTCTCCTCCACCCTCAACTACTTGCTATTTCAGGCACAAGAATCTCTCCTTAAGGCGTTCCTGGGCCAATAGGCCTTCCCTGGGCTGATTGATGCCAAACAGAATCAACTGCTGAAATTCTTCTGCTATTTAAAACCTCAAGAGGTGAGATCAATTTGCTAAGTCAGGCTATTATTTTCTTATTGAAATGAAAGAATTCATACCTCATGAAGGGATCATAGAATATAAAGTATTCTTTTTTTTTTAAGTTTGGTCAAAACTAGGTATCACAGTGGATTGCATCCTAAACTTGAGTCAGGAAGTATTGAGTTAGAATGCTGCCTTAGATATTTTCTACTTATGTGGTCCAGAACAAGTCATTTATCTTCTATCAGTTTCAGTTTTCTTATCTGTAAAATGGGAATTGTAGAAACACCTACCAAGTAGGATTGTTTAAGGACCAAATGAGATGGGCTTTTCAAAACTTAGAGGACCTAATAAATCCTAGCAACTATTACTATTATTAAACTAATATCCTTTTGTTGTTATTTGGTTACTTTTCAGTCATGTCCAAGTCTTCTTGACCTCATTTTCTAGATTATAAATAGAATCATAGATGGGATCTTTTCCCTAGGAAAATGAACAGAATATGTATCAATCTCTACATTTTATATGTACTTATAGTTGATAAGTTAAAATTATGGAATACATAATACATAAATTATATTCAATTTAGTTTTTATTGCATTAACTGATTATATTTAATTATACGTCATTTGCAAATAAATTATAGAATATAAAATTATAGATTTCCACATTAAAATATGACTCTTAATGCCAATAAAATAGAAAATACAGTAAAACAAAGGCTCAGAAAGAAAAATTCTTAGTGCTATATCAAATCATACAAATTCTACTTTATATATTAACTTTAATTTAGTATCCTACCAAAAATATCTGACTTGCAGAGAGTAATAAAAGTGCCTTCTCTTCCTTTAGAACTATCTGACTCTAGGGCTTTGCCTCAGTGAAAGTGTTTTTGTCTATTTGTAGCAATGAAGTTTATTAGGGGATCACAAAAAAGGAAAATTTAGAAATCATGTTCTGACTGATCAGATGGAGCAAAATTTGAATTAGATTAATGGAAACAACATGGTGTTATGGATAGAGCTCTCAGTTAATATTTGGAAAACCTAGATTTGGAAAGAAAGAATCCCTACTCAAATCTTGGTTCTACGACTTGTCATGTAAAGTTGAGTGAATCACATAATATTTCAAGTCCTCTGTTCCTGTACTAAAAAATGAAGGGGCTGGACTAGATTACCTGGAAGATTGGTCTAGGTATAATGTTCTATATTCTCACTAATCTATAAAGTCTTTGAGTGACATGACAGATCTTATTGTGGATCAGGTAGATTCTCATTAAATACCATTACCTAAACTCTCAACTCCTTTCACAGTTGCTTATCCTTGGCCCTCTCCATGGGTGTGGGTGACAAACTACATACATATCCATCACTTCCAGAATTTTGAATTATAATTCAAACTGTATGCACTAGAAATCAATTGAAGTGGATTCATTTTTCCATATAAAATAGCACAGAAAGATGAGATGTCACAAAACATGTATTATTGTTATTATCTAGGCTAGGAAGTTCACATATTCTCTCTTTATTCATTTATTCATCCTCTCCACTCATTCAACAAACATTTATTAAGTGTTTTCTAAGTGTATAGTCCTATGCTAAGTGTAAGGATACAAAGATAAATCTGAGAAGTCAGTCACATTCTAATAGAGGATTTAACATGGAAACATAAAAGTAAACACACAATTATTTAGTGAATAAGAGCACTCTAACATCCAGGAATTTCGCGAAAAGCTGCCAAGAGGAGGGAGCATCTGAGATTAAGTCTAGAGTCTAAATATTTTCAGTGGCTAAGGTGAAGAGGAATGCACTGCAAGCATGAGGGCAGATTTAGCTAAGGCAAAGACAGAATTAGCAATATTCAAATTGCAATCTTTTCTCCCTCTGCTTCCTCTTGGCCTTAGGTCCAGGAATTGACTTTTTATAAAATATTAGATAGATTTAACTCCTACTCTATACTATATGTTGAAAGTAAGGTAGTCATATAAGATGAAGCTTTAAATTATAATGATAATAGATATATGATAATGATAATAGCCATGGGCACACGGGGCAGCTAGGTGGTGTAATATAGAGAATACCAGACCTGAACTCAGGAAGATTCAACTTCCTGGGTTCAATTTTGGCCTCAAACACTTACTATCTATTTAAGCAAGGCAATTAAACCTATTTGCCTCAGTTTCTTCATGTGTAAAGTGAGCTGTGGAAGTATCCTTGCCATGAATTCCAAATGGTGTCACAAAGTTGGACACTAATGAAAAATTACTAAGCAGAACTTATAACAAAAAGTTACCTTTTTAGAGTACATTAAGGCTTGCAAAACATTTTCCTTATAACACTGTGAAGTAGGTAATGAATATATTTATTTTACAGAAGAAGTAACTAAGGCACACAGTTGATTGCAGTATTCAGAAACAGGTTTCCTGACTCCAAATCTAGTCCTCTACTATTATTCCATGCAGCCTTTTAGCTACAGATAATAGCTTGAATCACCTATATGCAGATCTAGTAAATGCTGTCACAAATGGACTTGCATAAGTGAAGGAATATAATGCAGGAATTCAACTTCTGTGTCAAGAAAATCTTTCTGATGCATTTGATCAAACTGGAATCACTCCCCAAAGAGAAGCAATGGACATCTCATCCCTTAGAATTATTTTGAAATGATAAAGGCCAGAATAAAAATTTCTACAGTGGAGGCAGTTCTGCTTGGGAAGAGGGAGAGATACCTTGCTTTTTATTCATAGATCTTTCCCATTTCTAAATTCCCTGTCTCAAGGTTGTAATTAACCTTGCTTACTGGGAGCTGATTCCTGACAAAAGTACACTTACTGCTGGTAGACCTCCTGCAAGAAATAATTTCTATTATTCAATCTGCTATTCTTATTTCCTGTTTCATAAAGTTCTTAATTAAATTCACTTAAATGTATCAAGTTTCCACATTCATTTTCCACCTAATAATTTGCCTACACTAAGCAAATCAGCTCCTTCTCTCTATAAAAATAGTACACTCTTTCCTTAGGGAGATAATTAGTATAGTCCAGTGATGGAGAGAAGTTGTACTGACCATAGTGAGAAAAGAAATAGGTAAAAATATGGCTATGGATTTGAGATGGCAGCAATTCAGTATCATCTCTTACACGATTGCCATGGAAACAGAAGGACATAATATTCCCATGTTCAGGAACAAAATTGGTCATAATTTGCCATCAACAACAAGCGTTTTTTTGGGCATCTAATTGACATTTTTACTCTATTCACCTTCAAAAAAGTACTAGAATCAACACAGGGCAGGAAAAAACTTGAATATTATCTTCTTAAATGGCAAATGTTCTCTTTCTGGAATAATACCATATAAACTTGCCCATACACTTCACAATATCTGCTTCCAGGATATAACACAAAGGATGCGAAAACCTTGAAGATTGTTCATACAATCAGAATTACAGAATTTTTTCATTGGAAGGGACTTCAGTAGCTGTCTAATTCAATATATACCCCACACTCCCAAATCCCAAATATAATATACCATAAAAGTGGTTCTACATCACTGCCTTCTGACTTCCAGTGAGAGGAAATCTAGAAATAGCTTGGTAATGAAATTCATGCTTTCAACTAATACAAATTCTTAATTACACATAGTATAATAAGCTACCAAACCCACAATATTATTTATCTACAAATGCTTGCTCACAAAAATTTGTCTAATTCAATATATATGCCACACTCCCAAATCCCTCCTTTCATTCCCTCCCCCCTCTCGGAGATGGTAAGAAATTTGATCTGGATTATATGTGTATTATCTTGCAAAAAACACTTCCATATTGTTCGTTTTTGTAAGAGAATACCCATAAAACCCAAATAAAACTGTAATTGACTAATGTGAAAAATGGTATGCTTTGATCTGCATCTGACTTCAACAATTCTCTCTGGCTGTGATAGAACTCCTTGTCATTAGTCTTTCAGAATTGTCTTGGTCTCATTGTATTGCTGAGAGTAGCTAAGTCTTTAACAGCTGATCATCATACAATATTGCTGTTACTGTGAACCATACTCTCCCAGTTATGCTTACTGCTCTATCAGTTCATGTAGATCTTTCCTGCTTTTTCTGAAATCATCCTGCTTATCATTTCTTAAAGCATAATAATGCTTTACCATCACCAACATATACCACAATTTGTTCAGCCATTCCCTAATTAATGAATGCCCCTTTAATTTCCAATTCGTTGCCACCACAAAGAGAGCTGCTATAAACATTTTTGTACAAATAGGTCCTTTCCTCTTTTTTATTACCTCTTTGGTAATGACCTAGTGGTGGTATTACAGGATCAAAGAGTATGCACGGTTTTATAGCCCTTTGGGCACAGTTCCAAATTGCCCTCTAGAATGTTGGATCAGTTCACAACTCCACCAACAATGCACTAATGTTCCAGTTTTGCACATCCCCTCCAACATTTATCACTTTTCTTTACTATCATACTGGCCAATCTGATAGGTATAAGGCTGTACCTAAGAGTGAAATTTATAGTTTTAAAAGGTTTCCTTAGAGTCCTGAGCTCAAGTGATTTCTCCAGGGTCACATAATCATCAAGTGTCAAAGGTAGGATTTGAATGCAAGTCTTTGTGACTCTTAGACCAATTCTTTGTCCACTAAACCATATTACTACATACTGTGTTCATTTTTATTGTGTGAACTGTTACTGCTAACTGTAAAAGAAGGATGTGACTTCATGTATAAATTAAAACATTTTCAGAGTAGAGCCCAAGTCACTTTCTGTTCTCAGGGGCTACTTCTGTTAAAAGTCTCTTGGATGCTGAGAGAAACAGTGAGCACCTTAAATGTTAACTAACTTTTTAGTATTAGAATTAATGACTAATTTCAATGCTTTTCTGATGAATTAAGTTGGCTAAGTTAATAAATTCTATGACTTCTCTGAGTTACCTTTTGAAATGCAGAGCTTTGAAACAAGAAAGTTTTTTTTTATTATTTTTATTTTACTGACTCATAACTAGAAACTGTGAAACTGTCCATTACTTTGGACATGGTACTGTAGACAGAAAAACATACAGGCTTGATTCATTGTACTCTGTTTCCTAGAAAAGAATTATTGCCTGACTAGATAGTTCATTTTTTTTCTCTCTGTAAGTTCTCTTATGAATACTCTAGGACCCATTTCCAGCCAGTCAAAGCTATCATAATGAGCTTTCTCTTCTAAAAACACTGTTAATTTTCACCCCAGTTTCAGATTTTAATTCAATATTGGCAATCCTTGAATGTTCATTTGCATTTTTTGATATATGGACATGAAATGACCTGTTTGGGGCATATGAAAACCATAGGGAATTCTAATTTATCTTCATTAAAGGAAGTGAGAAGAGGCATGGTTGATTGAAAATAATGGGTTTTTGAAAGGAACATTAACATTTTCTTTTGGATGGTGGTCAGAAAAACATATTCACACACATTGTCAGACCCTTATCTCACTCTATGCCCATCCCTGATTATTCTGGCATTAGCCTTGCTATTGGTTACCTTGGCCTGAACCATAAGACAAGAGAGAACCTGGGTTGCCATGGCAATCCTCTAAGTCACATAGCCAGTTCATGGATAATGAAAAGTTGGCTGTACTAACAAATAGCATTGAATTCCACAGGGATAACTTACTTTTAGCTTAGGAGTTTGCAAAATAGCCATCAGCATCATTCTTTAATTTAGTCATTGCTTTCAGTCAGTCACTTTCTGTGTATTTCCCTTGAGGTTTTTTTGAAAGTCAAATGTGCCAGTATACAGAGGCACATCTAAATATTAGTTGGCCCCAGCTATCCATGATACCTCTATTCACTGATACCACCCCAGGCAGGCTCAGATCTTCTATGGTTTTAGATGTGAAAAATGCAAAATGATTAAGAATCGTAGGAATCAAGAAAATAGCAGTATTGTTTGAATTATTTAGGGAGTTGACTTAATTGAACTCAACATTTTTCTTATTTTTTTTGACATTTTCTAAGGCATTTGACAGAATCTCTTCTGATATCTTTATGGACAAAATGAAGACATGTAAACCATTATTGAGTCATTTAAGTTGGGTCAGACTCTTCATGACCCCATTTTTGGGTTTTCTTGCCAAAGATCCTAGCGTGGTCTGGCATTTCCTTCCCCGGTTCATTTTACAGATGAGAAAACTGAGGTGAACAGAACTAAGTGACTTGCCCAAGGTCATACAACTAGAAAATGTCTGAGGCTGCATTTGAACTCAGAAAGATGACTCTGACTCTGGTCCTGGTATTCTTTGCACTGTGCCAGCTAGTGGTCCCAAACTGTGTGAGGTGAATTTCACCTACCTCCCAAAGCACTCCATTTTATTGTACTTTGCTTTATTGTGCTTCACAGATACTGAATTTTTTAAAAATTGAAGGTTTGTGGCAGCCTTGTGTCATGCAAGTCTACTGACACCATTTTCACAATAGCATGTACTTATATTGTGTCTCTGTCACATTTTGCTAATTCTTGCAAAATTTTAAACTTTTTCATTATTATTATATATGTTACAGTGATATGTGACCTTTGATGTTGCTATTATGACAACTTTTATTGTACCACAAACTATGTGCATAAGAGATGTCAAGCTTAATTGATAAATAGTGTATGTGTTCTGATTACTCACTGATAGACCATTCCTCTACCTCTGTCCTTTTCCTCACATCTCCCTGTTCCCCGAGACATAATAATATTGAAGAATATTCTGTAAACATTTTTGATAAAGGAGCAGCAGGATTTGAGAGGATAGATTGCATTTCTAAAAGAGGTTCTACTATGAGGGAAATGCTGTGAAACATCATATGCTACAGAGAAATATTTCATGAAAGGAAGGAAGAGCTAAAAGATGTGGCAAATTTCATTGTTTTATTTTAAGAAATTGCCACGGTGACCCCAGCTTTCAGCAAGCTCCACCCTGATCAGTCAGTCGCCATTGACACCCAGGTAAGCCCCACCAACAGCAAAAAGATTACTGCTTGCTGAAGGCTCAGATGATAGTTAGCATTTTTTTTAAGCAAATAAAGTATTTTAAATTAAGGTATGTGCATTTTTAAGACATAATACTATTGCACACTTAATAGATGACAGCTATGATGTAAATATAACTTTTATATGCAGTGAGAAACCAAAAAAAATCATATGACATGCTTTAGTGTGATTATATTGCTTTATTGTGGTGGTCTGGAGCTGAATTCCACAATATCTCTGAGGTATGATACTATCAGCTTGATTGGAGAGTCCTTCAAATTGACCAGACTACTCTGACCAACTCTCCTTACAGTGATTCGCCAAATAATAGCCAATAGCATGCTATGACTGCTTAAAAAGCTAATAATCTTAATGATAGCCTTCCTTTGAATACTATTTTCAAGTTTACAGTTTTTCCTCATAACCCAATGATATAATAATATAATGGAAGCATAATTACCAGATCAAGGAATTTTATAGTTACATTGTATTTTTAACTGGCTGTGCTATCTTTAGGATATTATTTCGAATTTTAGATGCCACATTTTAAGAGATATAATGATATATCAGAATGTACCTAAAAGGAAGGGGAACAGGTGATAATCCTAGAAACCATGGCAAATCATAGAATCATAGGCTATTAAAGATGGAAAGTTTGAATGAGGGGGTGTCAAATCTAGCATACCTTTGAGCAGGAGCTAGTTCTATGACATACCCAACAAATCTCCATTCTCTTTCTCTCTTTGAAGACTTTCAGTAATAGAAAGCTTACTATTTCAAATACAGGCTGTTTCATTTTTGGAGAATTTGGAAATATTTCCTAATGTAATGTCAAAATAAGCCTTTCAATAGCTTTTACCCATTGCTCTTAACTTTTTCTTCTGGGGCCAAACAAAATGTCTGATCTTTCTTCTGCATGATAAATCTTTCTTCTGCATGATAAATATGCTTTTAAAATAGTTATATTTTCCTCTAAGATAGCTTTTCCCTAGATTAAACACTCTCTGTACTTTCAATTTATCCTTGAACAGTTTATTTTAAAATGTTTATACTGAATTTAACAATCTCTCAAACAAGGGAATATTTCCACATAAAAAATAGAAAAGAAACAGAATTATATACCAGACCACAAATCTCTATTCCTCTGTCTCTTTTAGACCTCATGTGGGTTGTTCTTTGCAAAGATACTGAAGTGGCTTGCCATTTCCTTTTCCAGTTAGTTTTATAGATAAGGACAATTAAGGATAGTTTAGATAAAAAGTATATGATCTATTCATCTTGCTATTTTCAAAATTGTCCTGTTAATCTATTTCCCTCTGGATATCCTTCTATTCCATTTGGTACATTTTTTAGGATGCTTCAATGCTTCAGTGACTATTAGTTCTTTTTTTCCCCAAAACTCACTAGATTTCCTCTTTTTTCATCCCTCCATCTCATTCAAAAGGAAAAACATATTTCTTGTAACAAATAAGCATAGTGAAGTAAGATTAATCCACACATTTGCTACATCTAGAAATGTATATATAACTCTATTCTCTGGCCCATCACTTCTCCGTTAGGTCATTATATATTCTATCATCAATCCACTAAATGATTCTCCTGCTAATCCTGTTAATATTCTTTCTATATTGATATATTGGGAAATAGTTGTTATTTTTAATAAGTTTGTTATATGTGTATTCTTTGCATAAGCTTATTTTATATTTCACACATCTTTATCAGAGAAACTTGCTGCAAATATTTTCCCTCGTCAGCTGCTATACTTCTGATTTTAACTGCATTGATTTTGTTTATGCAAAAACATTTTAATTTTATGCAATCAGATTGTTTTGTGATGTGTCCTATCCCTTTTCCCATCATGAAATCTTTTACCTATTCATTGATTCAAAAGCTATTTTCTTTCTTGATCATTTAATTTGTTTATGATGTGTTTAAAAAATCTAGGCCATATATCCAATTGAAATATATATATTTCATGTATATGACATGAGATCATGATTTCAATATAATTTCTGACAGATTGTTCTTTAGTTTTTATAGCAATTCATGGTGAATAGTAAATCTTTATTCTACATTGTTTTTTGAGTTAGCAAACTTTGTCTTATGTTTATTTGCTTCTGAAAGTTATTTACCTAATTTGTTCCACTGATGGACTTTTCTATCTTTTCATGCATAAGATAGTTTTAATTATTATTGTTTTATAATATAATTTGAGATCTGCTGCTGCTTTGTACCCTTCACTGAAAAGAATGGTTTTAAGATACCTTATTATCTTGTTCTTTTTTTGGATATTCTCTAGGTTGTTTATGTTTTTGAAATGTAGGGCCCAGAGCAGAACAAAGTATATCAGTTGTAGGCTGGTCAGGGTATATATTAACTTCTTTCCTTCTAGAAACTACATTTCTAAAAAAGTATCCCAAGACCATAATTACATAATTTTTTTGTCTTTTGCCTTATATATCTCATATTAAACCATATTTGGCTTGATTCTTACTAAAATCTTAGATCTTTTTTCTTCATAAACTGTTTTCTAACCACATATCTTCTATCCTGTATTTATAAAATAAACTTTTCAAAACCAAATAAAGGGTTTTACATTTATCACTATTATGCTTCTATCTATCACTAGTAAGGTCTTTTAGTAACATTCTTAGAGACTCTTTGGACTCCTGTATCACAAAATGATCAAGAAGAGGCTGAAGAACAGGCCCACAAAGAAGGACCATGGCAATTTGCAACCCACACATCACATCAACTGCATCTTTTATATGCCCAAGGACAAGGTCATTAAGAAGTTTATCATCTGCAACACTGTAGAAGTTGCTACCATCCAGGACATCACTGAGACTATTATCTTCAATTTTTATATGCTGCTCAAGCTGTGAAACCATATTACTGTGTGAGTTGCATGATCCACAATGATATACAGTCCATAAAATTAGAGAACAATAAACATCTTTCTCTTAGTTCAGTTCTGCCCCCTAAACTATGGATCTCTCATTATATTAAGGCAATAGTGGGGGAGGGTATTCCTCAAAGAATTCAAGAAAATGATACGAAAATTGATTAAGTGAAAGGGGGATTTCTTCTAAGTGTCTGCTTTGCTTTTGTGAGGATTACATCTCTGGAGGCATGAAATATTGGATACTTCTACTCCACTTCAGACCTATGGGTACTACTCCCAGAGCTGTTCCAAAAGACATGTAAAGAGTCTTCTGCCTTACAGGACTATGCTGCTCCTTTTTCCCCCTTCCTCAGCTGCCTGTCTTATTTTTATTTTCTGTACCTGCTTTAAAAATTCTTCACCCTATAAAAATCCAGGACATATGCTAGATTCTGTCTTGCTTTCTGATTCTCATCATTTACATGGATATTTCTTCCAACCAGTTGCTCTATATTTGTTAGAATCAGATCCATAAGAAGTTTCCCCTCACACATTTCTTCATTCCCTTTTTTCAAACCCTTGCTTGTCATCTTGAATCAATACTGTGTATTGGTCCTAAGTGAAAGAACTGTAAGAACTAGTCAATGAAGATTAAGTAACTTGCCCAGAGTCACAGAGCTAGGAAGTGTCTGAGATCAGATTTGAACTCCAGATCTCCTGTTTTTTAGATCTGACTTTCTATCCACTGAACCACCTGGTTGTCACCTCTTCAAACTTTTTAGAACTGAAACTGTTATGAAAGCAAATCAAGAGTTCATCAGTTGCATTGCTTTTTAACAGAGCTTTAGAAGATGTCTTGATAATTGAAGTCATTTACCATTTCTCTATCATGCCTCCGTACTAGCTTTGTAATATGCTTTTGCAATTCCTTACCTATTTCTTCCATTGTATGAATTCTCTCTTATAAAACTCTATCACAGCAGTTTCTTTGCTTCTCCTGCTTTAGATATTTACACAAATGTTCTCCAACATTCTTTCCCCTCAAATTCCTTTATCTTCTCACAACAATATTTATTCCTAATGCCACTCTCCCACTCTCTTAATTTACACTTTTTATAAACATTATACCTCTTTTAGTGACAATGATTCAATCACAAATCAAATTACTACTAAGTCTCAATGACAACTAAGAAGTTGAAATTTATAGTCTTGACCTAAGATGTTCCTTGTTTATTATTTAAGAATTAAAAAGCCATCCTTTAAAGTCAAACTCATCTGAGTACAGACATCTGATACCATGAGTTTTATTAATGATCCTCATCATGGATATAATCTCCTGTGAATTTCCCTAATAGTATTTCTATATTTTAACCATAATTTTCTATGGAACAAGACATAATTGAAATAATAAGATAGTTTGTTTCTTTTTGGTTCCATTTTCAAGTTCTAGGTCCCTTGAAATCAATAAGTGAACATTCTATAGGATGAACTGAAACTTATTAGTCTTAAAATTTCTTATAATAAATAAAACCAGAAGATGAAAGGGAGGTGCATATGAAGAGAGTAAGTAGGCTGTGACATATTTTCAGTGAAGACTTGTATAAGATAAGTGGTATAAAGAATGTCATCAGAGATATATGTCAGAAAATACAGCAAACTAGTCATGTAGTGAAAGCCAGGAATAACTGATGCATTGTCCATGTGCATTGGGGTTCATACAATGTTAAGGAACATAAAGGAAAGAACTTTGTACATTGAGTGGACCTCTTTGGAAAGCATATGTGAGGACATGCACAAGAATTACTAAGGATGAAAAAGCATGAAAGCTGTGAGTTGCATCATTGGAGGAGTACCTCCATTAAAGAGCTCATAATATCCAATTGGAGTTTAAAAGTATATATTTTGAGGAGGGTGAGAGTAGAGGGGAACAACCTTGTGATTTCATTGGTATGGGGAATTCTGATATGGAAACTCTCTCCAGTGATAAAAATTGACAACTCAGATACACTTTCTAGTCTTAGAGAATTTCCTGGGATATTGAGAATTTAACTCAATTGTTCATAGTCACATAGTATGTGTCAAAAGCAACTTTTGAACCTAGTTTTCCTAGGTTCAAGGCTAGAACTCTATTCACTATATCATACTGCTTTCTACCTAGATGATTATTAGATATAGACCTGATCAGGACCTCAGAGATTATTTACTTTTGTCCTCTGCTTTTTCTTTTTTTCACAAATAAGGAAACAAAGACCCATAGAGGTTAAGTGACTTGTCTAGAGTGATTCAGGAAGTGTCTATCAGAGGTAAAATTTGAACCCAGATCCTCTGGCTCCTCTAAGTTAAAAATCAGTGTTCTTTCCACTCTAATAATATGCAATGTTTATAAAACACATTTGTATTTAGTTTTTTGTAACCTTTGGGTATTGATCGCTATAGGTCAAAAAATACTTATTGAGAGTAAAATGATCTGGTGTTCTCAGCTTTCTTCAAATCCCATTTTATCACAGCAGGGTCGACCTGAATGTTTGTATGATAAAAGAGGCACATATAATCATATTTATTTATGGGAGGAGGGCTAATTTTGGTTATCATGTAGTGAGCCTCAAATATCACAGTGTGAATAATGCTCATCATGTCACTTTGCTGAGTGTAATGACTGCCTCAGCAACGTCCTGAAGTTATTGTGAGGGCCACAAAACCTTCCAGAAAGTCTTTGTTGTATGATGTTATCAGGGTGGAATCAAGGTTTCTAGGACCAATTAATTTCAACCTTGTCTATTTCCAACATATAGAAAAGTATTAGATTTCTGTAAAACCCTTTTCTAGCTGACTATAATAAGCAGGGAAAGGGGGAAGCTATTCACTTGAATAGAATGAGCTCCTATATAATATATTATCCTTCTGAGACCTTGCAGTTACAAATAAATTAGTTGCCAAAGAACATTGCCAAAAAGTGGTAGGAAAACTTATATTATGATTTTTAGCAAAAAACTGGGCCATCCTTGGAAATGTAGAGTTATAATATAATGCTAAGTGGTTCAGTGAGTAGAGTGTTGAACTTGTACTAAGGAAGACATGGGTTTGAATTCCGACACTTAGCAGATTGTGTCATATGGGCCAGCTACTCAATCTTGCTCAAAGTCAGTTTCTTCATTTATAAAACAAGGATAATGGTAGCTTCCATCCCTCAGAGTTGTTGTAAATATCAAATAATGTAACATATATAATATAAGGATATCTATATTTTAAAGCACTAGATAAATGCTGGCTCATTATTTTATTATAAATTGTTTATAAGTTACCAACATGTCTAACTCCATTTTATCGAAACTGAGTCACAAAGAAGTTCAATGCCTTGCCTGATGTTATACATTTTTCATCAGGTTGCAACTTAGAGTCTTCATCATGCCCTAAATACTTCTTTTTCCTGGGAGGTCACTTCTGTACTGGAATTCACACTTTACAAGTAACCTTTTCCCCTTTGATTAGATGTCTCTTTCCAAAATTTCTATTGAAAAAGGTCCCCAGGCCAGCCATTTCTTCATTTCTCACCAGGCTGCAATCATCTCTTTGCCATAGTGACCCTATACTTCCTCCTCTTCTTCTTCCTTTTTAAAAATTATCTTCACCCATTAGGATGTAAACTCATTGAAGGCATGATTATCTTAATTTTTAATTGTACTTTGTGGAGGTCAAAATTAATATTCAAAATATTATATTTATAAATATTTTATTAATAATAAACTAACAAAGAGACTAAATAAAAGGTTACTAACCAGCCCACTCACCAGAGCCAAAGAGAAAGAAGGAGGAGTTACAGCCAAACATAAAACAATGATGTGACCACACCAACATGGAGGAGCAGGAGAGATTAAAGGGAATTTTGGAAAAACTAAAGGACTTATGGGAGATGCAGTCCAAGGTTCAAACTCTACATTTATACAACTTGTATTCCTAGTGCTAAACACAGTGCCTAGCACATAGTAAGATTTTAATAAATGCTTATTGACTGGTCGACTAATTTATGCAGTTATATTGTGGAAGAATCAGAAATAGAACCCAAATCAAACTCCTTTCCTTTTCCCCTTTCCTTTCCCTTTTCCCCTTTCCCTTCCCTTCCCTTCCCTTCCCTTCCCTTCCCTTCCCTTCCCTTCCCTTCCCTTCCCT
>NC_058130.1:517315397-517354129 GCF_016433145.1 Gracilinanus agilis | reverse complement strand
TTTCCTTTCCTTTCCTTTCCTTTCCTTTCCTTTCCTTTCCTTTCCTTTCCTTTCCTTTCCTTTCCTTCTCTTCTAGAAATTCTTGTTAGCTATGCTCCTATCAGTAGTTTGGTGGTCTTTCAGCTGACAGCTCTGGATGAGAAACAACCTGAGGTTCAAAAGCATGCATGCAGGTATAAATAAATAGTTATACACAACATGATTGTGGTCATGCTCACCCACCTATTAGCACTCTAAATTAATCTGTCAATTAATGTGAAAACACATTGGGTAAGTAAGAGTATGGGAATGCATAGCAACAAGAAAAATTGTGTCACATGTATTTAGATTTACTTGTACCCTCCATTAATCACTGTCCCAATGAAAAATAATTCAACTAGATTCATTTAGATTAATGTTATTGGGAAAGTTTCTGATAGGTTCATCTGATCGTGACACTGTCACCACCACCACTGCTATCAAAATTGGAGACAATATGGGATGGTATGTACAAGAATGATACAGAATGGAAAAGGATAGAGGAGTTATCAATTATGCTATTGGATGGTGTACCTACTTTGATGAGATATAACTCTTAACCCTCAAGAATAGCTTACTGTGAAATGATGGCTATGATCTTACAGATCATTTTGATAAATTTCTGTCTTTGCTTCTTGACTAAATTGACTGTCTTTAAATTTATTATTCCTCGCCTACTAAATCTAGTGTCTTTTTCTCAGTCTTCAATGTTTTTGACCTCCTTACAGCTTTTTATAAAGTTAACAATGACATCCTCTCATATTTTTGCTCCTCCCTTGGCTTCCCTTGTAAGCCTCCTCTTGTCTCTCCAGGCCTCCAAACTTCTCCCTCCCACTTTCTCAGCTGAAGACCTCATGCCTTTCTTTACAAGAAAATTACGGTCTTTTGCCATCTCCCACTTCTCTGCTCCCCTTGCCAATTCTACTTCCACAATATCTCTCCCATTTTACTCTTTTATACTCACACATATACCATATTATTTTAGAGCTCCATGATCTCTTACCTAGATTTTTTGAAATCATATCCTAATTGGTTTCTCTGCTGCAAGTCTCTCTTTAGTTTTGTCTACTCTCCACCCCACTAGAAAGTGTTTTTTGTTCCTAAAGTACAAGTATGACCATGTCATTCCTTAACTCAGAAAAAATCCTGCTCAGAAAAAAGGCTCACTATTTCTTCTGTGTAATTAGAATTTTCTCCCCAGGGAGTCTCTTTCCCCCCATGCTCCCTCTCTCTCTGCTCCCAGGAATGCAGCTGTGGCAGAAGGGTGAGTGCCAGGCAGGAGAATTTTACTCATGTGGCTTTACTCAGGCTTTTACTTTTGTTCTTGTATTTCTTCTACTTCAAGTGATTACTAATAAATCTTATAAAGTATAAAACTTGGAGTTATTGGATATTACTTGGATATAACACTTCTAAGATAAAATAGAAATTCTTTTGTTACAAATCTATTTGCAACCTAGAATCAACCTATCATTATAGTCTCATTGTCCTTTATTCTCCCTCTTCTTCTCTGCCCTCATCTCTTCTTGTTTAAGTTAATCCAATAGCTTCTTTACTGGTCTTCCCTGTTTTTAATATTTATTTTCATTAATTCATGCTTCACAAAAGCTATCTTCCTAAGATACACGTTGAACCATGATATTTCCCTACTCTAAAATCTTAAGTTGTTTTTCACAACAATTTGTTGAGGGATCCTGTTGTCTGAAGGAAAAAAAAGTCCTCTCAGGCCAGCATTTAAAACTGTCCACAATTTAATTCCAACCTACATTTTAGACTTATTTTATATCATTCTCTTTCATTCCTCTCCAGGCTGTACTTCTGACTCTTCCACCTGGGAGTATCACAGCGGCTATGTTTTTAGCTCTAACTCTACCTCCAAAAATCTCACTAGTATATTTAAGTTTGAGTGGTATATTTAAGTTCCTGGTGAACTGGAAAACAGCCCCAAACTATTCATTCTGAGAACATTCCTAATAAGCAGAACTTGTTGGAATTGATGGTGGGAGTGGAATGGATAGAAAGAACAGAACAATGTTTTCTTTAGTCACTTAAAGTTAGTCCTGAAAATAGATCCAGAATGCTTTCCTTAATCTGATTCCTCATTTGAGGGTTACAGCCCATTCTCCTGTATAAAATCTTCCCAAATAATTCAGATAGCCCATGGTGATTTCTAACTATTCTAAAGTATTTGTTGTTTGAAACAGTTGTCATGGAGTGTTTCTTGCCACTAAGAATTTCATATCCTTGAAAGGTAGAAGTGTGCCTTTTGATCTCTCAGAAGTCAAGTCAAATTAGCAAGCATTAACTAAGTACCAGATACTGTGCTAAACACTAGAAAAGGCAAAATTGTCTCTACCTTCAAAGAGATCACAGTCTACTAGGGGAGCGAATATGTGAGCTACTCCGTATGAACAAGATGTATACAGATACAAAGCCCAGTCGAATTGCTCATTGACTATGAGAGGTTGTGAGAGGGGAGGGAAGGGAAAGAATATGAATCATGTAACCATGGGAAAATAATGTAAACTAAACAAATAAATGAATAAATAAATAAATTTTAGAAGAAGATTCATAAGGATAATTTGGAGACAATATCAGAGAAAAGGCACTGATGTGAAAGGAGACCAGCAAAATCTTTTTAAATACCCTTAGCTTCTGTCTTAGAATTGATATTAAGTATTGGTTCCAAGGCAGTAGGGCAATAAGGGCTAGAGACAACTGGAGTAAAGTCACTTATCATGGTCACATAGCTAGAAAGTGCCCAAGGCTACATTTGAGCTGTGTAAATAGAATTAGCTCAATCCCATTAATAGTCAAAAATCTACTCAACCTAGGCGTGCTAATGATGTCACTCTCACCTCCCTTAGTGGGGAGGGGAGACGAGTTACCCACACGTGACAATAAGTAACAAATCAAGAATAAGGGACTGCCCTTTGGGCAGTCCAAATCAATGTAGAAACTGCCATTTGTCCATTTGAATTAGAGGTGGACCACAGGAAGTGATGAAAGACACTATCTCTTTAAGTAAGTGAGTGAACTTCCTGTGGGGGCAGTTGCCATCTCGAACTGGAAGAAGAAGCATCTCCTGAGACCACAGACAGCTTACACTCTATATTGTCACGTGGGTAAGTTAGGCTGACTTCCTTGGCCTAGCTGGGCCAATTCTAAATTCTGCCTATCTGGCTGTTGGGCCTTGTGGCTTACAGCTTCATTTATTAAGCTTTGTAACCTTCTTCTCTCTCCGTCCAGGCCTAGCCTCTCCTTTTTCTCTTTATTCCTACTTTTACCTACCGATTGTAAATAAACTCTTCAACCTGATGCTGACTTGGGTCTGATTTAATTACGGAATCAACCTAAATTGTTGATTCCTGGCGGCCACATATTTTTAATATATATCTATAAATACCTAAAATTTTCCCTCTAACAGAGCCCAGAATCTTCCTTCTCTAGGCCTGGCTCTCTATCCACTGAGAAACCTAGAAAGTTGGTAGAATGTGGAATTTAACTGAGTCATGAGGAAAACCAAAGAAGGCAGAATGCAGTGATGAGGAAAGAGAGAATTCTAGGCATATAGGAAAATCAGTAAAAATGTACATAGTTGGAACATAGAATGTCTTGCTTAAAGAACATCAAGGAGGCTATCATTGGAAATTTTATTATGTGAAGGGAAATAGGAAAATTAGAAAAGGGTAGGGAGGGATCAGTTAGTGAAGGACTTTAAAAGCCAAACAGAAGATTTTGTATTTGATTATGTAAGTGATAAGGAGCCACTAGAATTTGTTGGATGGGGGAATGACTTGATTATACTACTGCTTTAGGAAGATCCTTTTGACAGATGAGAGGAGGATAGACTAGAGTGGGGAAAAATTTGAGGCAATGGAGATCAAGCAGCAGGCTTTTTCAATAGTTCAGGCATGATGTGAGGAGGACCTGCCCCAGGATGGGACAATTGTCAGAGTGGAGAAAGGGGAGCATATAGGAATTCGATAATGAATGAAAGTTATGAAGATAGAATCAAGAGCCTTGGCAACATTTTGGGGATAGGGTAGGATGGTAAGGGAATGAGGAGTCAAGGGTGATATCTAGGATGTTTATAGGGTTTTCTAAGCAAAGATAATAGTTTCTTTGGTTCATTTTACAGATGAGGAAATTGAGAACAGAGTTAAGTTACTTGACCAGAATCTCACCACCTCACAAATCTGAAGCCAAATTTGAACTAAGGAAGATGAGTCTTCCTGACTAGATCCAGCACTTTATCCACTGTAACACCTACTGGCCCCTTTAGCCTCTAGCTTCCTTCAAAGCTTACCTCAAGTATCACTTTCTACATGAGACTTTTTTAAAAGATTTTTTTTATTTTAATAATAAATTTACACATGAGTTTTCTGAAGTTATATAATCTAAATTGACTCCCTTCCTTCTTCTCTCCCTCATCTCAGAGCTGGCAAACAATTCAATCTGGGTTATGCATGTATTATCACACAAAACTACAAGAGTTTTTTTCTGATCCCATCACCTGCTAGTGCCTCTTCCTACCCCAAATTATCATGTATTTACTTCGTGCCTACTTCGTACTTACTTATGTGGACATGTTGTTTCACCCAATGGAATGGAAGCTTCCCGATGGCAGGGTCTGCTAGTTTAATTTTTGACTTTGTATCACTAGCATCTAGCACAATACCTGACATGTAGAAAGGGCTTAATTGATTGTTTGATTGATCTGACTGTGTACTGACCTTTTGGAAAAGCAGCTAAGAGAGAGAGGGGTAACTCTGGTGTGTTTGTCTTCTGATTTACACTCAAAGGTCTTGTGTTTTGTGGATATGCTTAGCATGACAACAGAGGAGGCCTATTCACTGGACGCATTTGTGATGCACAATACCTGCTGCATACTGTAAAGGCAATTGATTTGAGACTGCCCTATCCCTCTACAGCCATTGTTGTCAAGCCTAGAAGTTACAGAATGAGTTCAGGAATTGCTGGTTGATACCATGCAGAGATCAAAATTGACTTTAGGAAAAATTGTGAAGTAAAATAAATTAGCTTTCAGGAGTCAACCCTTAGGCTGGCCTGCCCTGGTTCTATACGTCAGACATAGTGGGTTCCTTCTCAGTTGAGGTCTAGAGAATGAGGTACCAAATCACTCACTGGGTATATGTTATAGTGAGAATTTCTTTTTAAGTAGGTGTTGGATTAGATGGTTATTTGAAATTCCTTCTAACTCTGTAATTACAATTCTGAGATTTCTAAACTTCCTGTCCTGTGTTTCAACTTTATTAATCCCAAGATCTGAGGAAACAACTAAATAGTCCAACAAATCTATCTGTGCTCATAGAGTTACTCCTGGAGGATAGTGAAGTGGTGAATTTGTTTTCAGTGCCATACATTACTCTATGTTCACCATCTTCCTCTCACAAAGTGCTCAGTGTCCTTTTGGAGATTCATGACTCACCAAAGTTCCCCAGTTCATTTCCCACCATATTCCTACCAGGGCAGACCCTGTATTCTGCTGCTTTTCCTTTCTGCAATTCCTTGTTGCCTCCTACTTTGCTCCACTTCAATATCCTGTCAAAACTTTACTCTTTAAGGTTTCATTCCTTAGGGTTCTGCTAAACAATCTATTTATTTAATAATCTAACTAAAATAAAGTTATTAAGGCCAAAGACTGGATTTATGTATTCTCTCCCTTTATAAAACATATTTTAACAAATGATCTTATAATATTATCTTAAATAGAAAAAATAAATGTAACTGTGAGCATCTGAATTACTGTGATGAGCATAAAAAGAAAGGAAGGACAGAAAGGAAAAGAAAGGAAAGAAAGGAGGGAAGAAGGAACAAAATGGAAGGGAGGAAAAAATGGAAAGAATGGAAGAGGAGAGGGTGGGAGACAGGGAAAGGGTAGAAGGAAGGAAGGAAAAAAACAAGCACTAGTTTGACAGGTACTCTATGAAGTGCTAGGTATACTAATGCAAGCAAAAAAAAAAGATTCTTCCCTTAAGGAATTTATATTGTAATAAGGAAAGAAAGCACACCATAGGTTTTTTTTTACACCCTTAACTTCTGTGTATTGGCTCCTGAAGATTGGTAAGGGTGGGCAATAGGGGTCAAGTGACTTGCCCAGGGTCACATAGCTGGGAAGTATCTGAGGCCAGATTTGAACTTAGGACCTCCTGTCTCTAGGCTTGACTCTCAATCCACTGATCTACCCAGCTGCCCCTCATATCATAGGTTTTTGAGTAGAAGAGTAATTGGGATTGGGGGAGATGAAGATATCAGGGATGATGTTCAGAACGTAAGGAACAAGTCGAGCAGGATAGCCTGGTACTTTCCACAAGATGGAGGTCCATAAAAATCAAGGAAGAAATCATCAATGGGAGAAGCAGGTAAAGTCTTGCAGAGAGATAGTCTAAGATGAATAGGACAAAAGGATAACAGGACATTTCAGGGTAAGGAAATATCTGATACTGAGGGATGTAGAGAGATGGTTTTGAAATCTAGAAAGTAGGAAAAGATCTATGAGGGGATTTTTTGGGAGCCAGAGAACCTGCTGACATCCCTCAAATAACATGCCTAGGGCAACTGCCCTTTTGGTTTTAGAATGGTTAAACGCATTATTACAGTGTAAGATAGTCCTTTACTTCAGCCGAGACGTTTTTTTTTTACCTTCTTTGGGATGTATGTATATTTCAAGTAGGGTTTTCAGAGCAAGATGGTCTTTAGCTCAGGACACAGAAATTTGGAGGGCACAGATATTTTAAAATAACAACTTTAAAAGAAAATACAACTTTAAATTTTGTTACATTTATGTTCACAATACTATCACTCCTTTTTCAGAATAGAAATTAGTTAAAGAATAGCAAACAATCTTCTAGATTATATTCTTTCTCCCTCTGGCCACTGCACATCTGTTAAACACTTTGAAAGCCTAGACCCATATAGGCAGGCACCTTTCCCACTATAGCATAGAAATGTCTTAAAGTTTTCCTGACTTTAAGTTGATGCTGATGTTCCAAGGTTTCTATCTTCTTCTAAGCAGTGCAATCATAGGAACTCTCCTCCAAAGGGTCCAGTGTCAAGGATTTCTCCTCCAATGGGATGGTATCCTGTGGCTTGTCCAATAGGTTCAGTGTCAGAATTTTCCCTTTCTCTGGGTTGTTGATCTAAGCAAGGGAATGATTAGGTTGCTTCCTCTGGATAACAAATTTGTTTTAATGGCTCTGGTGGAAGTCCCTGATTTTTTTCTCCTTGAATTGTGAGCCCGGGACTGGAGATGAGGAAAGGATATTGTCTCAGTAGGTTTGTGGGAAAAAATCTGAGTATAGGTGGGGGATATTTAAAAGATTCTGAATTCACAATAAGGGACACGTTGCTACTCTGTGAATGAACAGAGATGGCTCTGCTCTAGCAAGTATAAATAGGCAGGAGTAACCTTTTATTATACAGGGGAAAATAAACTATCTTCCAATACAACACTTACCTCTCAAAAGGTGATTTTCCAAACCTAGACACCAATCATAACTTCCCACAGGCTGTTTATTTCAAAATGATTCCCTAAAGTCCCAACTTACAGTTTAAAAAATATTTCAAAGTTATCCTTTTACATTAAATCAATAGGCAATGTGACAGGACTGCCTGTGTCTTTGAATCAAATCTTCAAAGGTTTCTGATGGTCTCTGGTTTGGAAGAAAAAAAGATGCGTAAACAACATGCACCAGCAGGAATGCTCTGCTAACAGGTTTGAATACTTCTACTGGCCCTGGGCTAATTCCATCTACCTATTTGTAAATAACCTGTATTTGTAAATAATTTTTTTTCAAATGTATTTCCCTCATCTATTTTTTTTTTACTAAAAGTGGTAATGATTTGTGAGGAATGATGCTTGTCTTCCTCCTTCTATTCACTAATTATTATTATTTTAAAAACCTTACCTTCTTAGTATCAATTCTAAGACAGAAGAACAGTAAGGGGTTAAATGACTTGTTTAGTGTCATACAGCTAGGAAGCATCTGAGGATAGATATTAACTGAAGTCTTCCCAACTCCAAGCCTAGTGCTCTATCTACTGTGCAATGAAGCTGCCACTCCAAATATGACCAAAGGAGCTCTGGATAGAATTAGTTCCATCCTTTTCCTAAGGTACCTGAGTGGTGAGTCATCAAAGTGAATCTGGGTAAATGGGTAGCTTTGTCATCTAAACCAATTTGACTTAACAGGGAATTGGGATATATTGGCTGTTATATTGTGAGAGTGAGTTGAGAGTTGGAAACATTCTTAAATGAAACAGCTTAGTGGATGATCTTAAAAGGAGAGCAAGATTTTATTCATTCATCTATAAATGCTCTGAGAAGCTGAGGAATGAGAGCTTGAAATACAGGTGTATGATACTATCTTCTCAATATAGATTATTGTTTAGTTAGATTAGGAATGGAGAAATCAAGAGAAAGAAGTACAACATAATTAAGGTATATAGGGTAAGCTCTCCTTAAAACTTTTAAGACAATAGCAGAAGGCTACTCCAGAAGTATTTATTGAGCAGTTGTTTGAGACAAACCATCAGCATTGTATTGACTTTGTGGAGGACTTTTAAAAAATAAGTTAAACAGTGGATAAAGAACCCAGTCTCGAATCAGGAGGGCCAGGGTTCTAATCTGACTTGTGTATGAAAAAGCATGCACAGAGGAGGATTTTTGGAATGTTGCAAAGAGAGTGACAGGAGAGGCAGTTGGAAGATACAGCAAGGGTTGCTGGGAAAGAAATTTTGGAGAGATCATCCTTGAACTCAGTGGTGAACAGAGGACGATTACGTCACCTCAGGATTCAAATCTTTGAATATTTGGGGATTTTCACAACCTTTACCATGTGCCTTGAAAACCAGAGATCATACCTGTTTTCTCCTGGATAACAACTACAAGAGGCTGGCTAAATTGCTCACAGCGGCTGTAGGGGTTTCGGCTGGGAAAGCATGCTGAGCCAGCCTGAAGATAATTAATTCTCTCTGTGCCAACATAAGAAAGACATTACTGCTTGCCATTAGATTAGGTTAGCAGGCAGAATAGAGAAAGGGAAAAGAACTTTGTCAAGCCAAATCCTCTGGCATGGCTTAGTCCAAAGAGACTTCCTATTTCTTTTTGTGTTGGAATAAGGATTCCTAATTCCTCTCTCCTAACCCTTCCTTGATCCTGTGTTAATAAACCACCCAGTTAAGATACTACGCAGTCAGATAAGATTTTCTTTTGAAGATACCTGGGAAGATAAAGGGTGAAAGAGGAAATTTGGGAAGACAATTCTAATAAGTTTTGGTTATGTCAAACCTGAAGCTGACCGCCATTATTGTTTCCCCGACAGGAACTGTGTCCAGAAGGGACTTTCTTGGGGGCCAGGCAAATTCGTTAAGCCCTAGCAAAATGTCTACCATACCCCAAAGAAGTCCTTTTCTGAATGTGGGTTCCTGTCCATCCCTGTTCTCAATACCATCACAGGCAGGGGTCGGCAACGTATGGCTCTCGAGCCATATCTGGCTCTTTCTGCAGGAGCCATAAAATCAATTTTTTTTCAGGCGCTGTTACAGGAGCACGCACTGTGAGCACTGTACAGCTCTCATGAAATTACATTTTAAAAAATGTGGCATTTATGGCTCTCATGGCCAAAAAGGTTGCAGACCCCTGATCACAGGGATAAACCTCTTGAAGCTCTCAATGTTAAGGTGGAGGGTAACCCATTTAGGCTTTTACAAACACACCTTTGGAGTTCTCCCTCCACCCTTTTAACACTTGACACTTCCTAACTGTGTGAATTTAAGCAAGTAAGCAAATCACTTAGACCTGTCTGCGTAGCTCTTGCCCTTTTGATCTAGAGTTGTCACTATGACACAAAGTGTTCAAAAAATATGTATTCAAAATTTTACATTTAGATACCTCTAAGAGATTGTTGCACCATTCCATCCTTACAATAACCCCATGACACCCATGACATAGGTAATAAAAGTCTCACTGTTTAACAGATGAAGAAACTGAGGCTCACAGAGATTATGGAATAGCTAATAGAATAATAGAATTAATCAGAAGTAGAGGAGCCCAAATTTTCTGGCTCCAAATATAGGACTTTTCCAATTAAGCGTGGTCCTTGTTTCTAAGAATTTTATAATCTTAGAAATTCGAGCTATAAACAAATGAAAAAAGATAAATGATTAATAATAGCTTTAATAATATGTTCCTAGGGTCACATAGCTATTAAGTCTCTGAAACAGGATTTGAATTCAGATCTTCCAGTACTGCCTAAATGCCTTTACATTAAGTATAAAAATAACTGGAATAGAAATGTGCTCCTCATATAAGCTATTCTAACAAGTTTTACAGAGATTAAACTTCATATCCAGGCAAAAGTTATAAAATCAGGCCAGAATGGGGCAGGATCAGGGCATTTCAGGCCTCTAGTTAGCCTTGACCCTTCTTCCCCATGGGGATAAACAAGAGAGGTCAGATTCCCCAAAGTATACTTCAGATACTGGTGTTCAGAATAGGCAGTTAATTAAAGGCTTGATGCCTAGCGGGAACAGGCAGAAAGCAGGTTTTTTTTTTTTTCCCCCCAGAAGAGACACAGCAAGCCCAGAAATCTTGATGCTTCTCAGCCTTTAAGGTTCTCTACACCTTGAGGGCATTTATCTCCAAGATTTCTAGCAACTTCAGGGACTGTTTGAACATAGCACACTGGAGTGAGCATCATTCCCAGTGGGAGGATACAACCATGTGTCTTTGTCTCTAAACTAAGAGACCTAGGGTTATGGTATAACAAGAATAGAAGCATTCCAGAGTTAAGGCAAGAACTTAATTATTACTATTTTAAGCATAGATCCTCCAAATTTTGCCTTCCCATTTCTGGTGTTTATTATGCATGTTATAAAACTGTACTTTGCCAAGGGGGAAAAAGTGAGTTGGTTTATACCCTAGAATTACCTAAATCCCACTCGCCAGACTATAGCCTCAAAGCTATCGATTAAGTGTCCACATAATTATGACTTCCTCAAACTGCAGACACGATTCCCCAGGGCCTAGAAAATTGAGAGAGATTGTGTGGGATTTGTTGTATTCACATGGAATGACAGAAAAGGGGTACATTAAGCTATAATCATCTGTGTCTTTCTATAAGGTCTTGTTGAATGAATGGAAGAGATTTGCCTTAGTGGTCACAAAGGATCAGGGACTACTTCTGACCTCCCACACCTTACAATCTACACAGGTACAGCAGCAAAGACCTTCTTAGGGTCCCTATTCCCTATCCCCAAGCACATATCCTGGTTAAGTTCATCTATGCACCATCGGAATCTTCACTTCTCTTCCACTAGGTGTTATCAACTAAGCTCTGTAATAATTAAAATTAAATTATGAGGCTGTCAATAACTTTATTACATCAAAGTAGTGAAAGTAAAGAGAGGAAAATGTAGGAAAGAGGTAGAGAATTGCCTAGCTCAGTGACGGGCAACCTTTTGAGCTTGGTGTGTCAAAATACACCAAAAAACAAGCATAACTCGGGTGGTATGTCACTTTGAGAAAAAAAAAACATAATTTGATGATATTTATAGTTTAAATAACAAAAATGTATAATTGTAATATATAACTGTATTTAATAAACCAAAATAGGTAAATTAATATAGCTAGAATTGTCATCTATAATGCACAGAGTGTCTACACTACACGATAGCAAATGTTTCATCCTCTGCATGCAGCCCCATGCTTCTCTGTATGCGGCTGTGTGTCATCGAAAATGGCTACGCGTGTCAGTGCTGACATGCATGTCCTAAGCTTGCCATCACCAGCCTAGCTAAATACCCTAATTGCCATTCTGAAAAAAAGTTCTCCCTCAGGTTCCAATCTTCAGCAAGAAGAGTGCAAGAGACCCTTTATAGGCAGTTTTCTCCACCCATTAGCTCTCCCATATCATGTCTCAGGAACCAATCATAGTTCTTTAATTTGCCTAGCACTGCCCAGGAGGGAAGGGCTTGTGGGATCAGTTTCCCTCTCATTGTCTTCAACTTCCTTTCTCTGAGGACCTGTTTATTCCTGCACATCTCAATGGTATATGCTGATTGATTACATCAAAACGATGGGAAGGGAATTCCCTTCTCACATCTCCAAGATATTTTCTGACTTTTCTCAATGACTTAGGCACTTGTGTGGCAGTTTTGCTCTATTTTTAATCCCTTGTGATCACAATATACGTATTAAAAGCCCTGGCTTTTCATCTTTCAAACCTTCAAAACTCATCTCTTTTCTCACCAGCTTTGAACACTTACCAACCCACTTACTTTAGTGTGATTATTTCTCTAAACTACTCCAACTTCAAAGTCTTGAATCTTAAAACTCTTCTCAGGTCATAATTTCCTGTCCTCCACTCCTCTCAAATGTTCACTCCTTGAATTGTTCTCCCATTTCATTATAAGATATTCCCATCCCACCCATCCCACAGTCACTTGATCCTTGTTCTCATATAACAAAATCTCTGTTTGGCTTCACATTCCTCCCTTCATTGACCTTTTGATGAGCCATCTCAATAATGCACTCTCAATTCTTGAAAACTACTCCAGTTATTCTTACTCTGTTCATTATCAATTCTAAGTAAACATTTCCTCACATCCTGCTTTTCCCCTTGCCTTCATAACTCCTATTCATAAGCTACTGGATGCTGCTGAAGGAAATAATAAAGTTAGTTCTTGCTTATGTGATTTAAACAAGTCACCCAGTTTTCCTGGCTTTCAGTCTACTCATCTATAAAATGAGTCCCTGAGATCCTGAAGTTAGTCCCTGAGATTGTTTCCATATCTAGATCTATGGTCTTAACAATCCTATTTCCTAACATTGGTGACCAAGTTAGAAGATGACTTGGAAGACCTTGATTATACACATGCTAACACATCAGTGCCAGGCAGGGCAAGAATGTAAACACCACCAGTAAAAAGCACAGTACTTTGGGGAATCAGATGCCCCACTCAAGTACTCCATTTTAGTTTCCTGTGCTATTATTGATTTTTCAGCCTTTTATCCCTGCTTTGCAATTGATTTTGCCACTGTTAAGCATCTTGGACCTCAACACTCTGAGGACACCCTGGAACCTAACCAGCTTGATATTTTTCAATTTTCACTTGCTTTCTTCCAAATTGGACTGTTTCCTCTGTCCCTGGTGGAACTTGTCCTTCCTGATGCTTGGGGCTTTGCCTAATCACTGACATCTGTTAACCCTGCTTCAGGTCAAATGCAATGGTACTGTCATGCTGCCAAACAGATTGCTGTCCTGTAGGAGTGTCACCAGCAAGCTCTGGAAACTGCAGAGTTGTCTCATATCTGATAATTTAGTGAATCTTTCAGCTCCATGAGACTGAAGAACTCAAACTTATGGTTAAGACAATGCTTACATTCAGTATTCCTGCTTGCAAATACAACCTGGAGCTGTCATCAGCTCGCCTTCTTAGTTCTGATGTGGCAGTCATGATGATGGGTATCAATAACAATGGAGAAACTGCTAGGGTGGATTTCTTAGCTTAGCCATCTTTGGCAATATCATCATTAATAACTAACATGTTCTATCTGTTCGAATGGGCTGAGGTAAGATAGAACAACCCACTTCTTTCTCTCTTACTTGGTTCCAGCTAATTCAAGAGTAGTCCTTAACAGATTGTAAATCAAAGGAGTGCCTTTCTATTATGAATAGCACCCCTTTAATGCAAGATCATGTCACCCAACTAATCATGTGGTCTGAACTGAGAAGGGTTTTTTTTTGCTCATTAATGGAGTAGGACATCCTCAATTCCCAAATAATTCCTTTGTTGCAAAAGGAATAGCACTTTCATTAGTTTTTGGACATATTAAAGTTCGGAATGTAGGAAATCAAATATATTTCCTAGAGACAAAGATAGCATGATTAGGAACATGTTATTTGGTGATCCATGAAGCACATAGAACTTTGAGATATAGAGCTTTCAAAGCATTTCTACAAACTATCCTTCATATTGCTATGAGAGTAATTTTCCTAATCTACAAGCCTGATCATGTTGCCAAATGACAGCAGTTCCCATGTTTCTGCCAGAAAAAAATAAAAACCTTCTTACCTCTGACTCTTTGAAATCTGTTTCTAGCTTAGGTTTGGGGGAGGTGGAGTTTTTTGTTGTTGTTGTTGTTGTTTTTTTACTCTCTTCTCCTTTAGGTACTTGTCAGCTTAAGCTGACCTCTCAGTTTTTCCTTTATTGGCCACTCGACATTATTCCTAATCTGACAAATAGAATGAGTAGGATACTATACAATGAAACTTCAAAAGAGTTGACTTAGAAACAGACTAACAGATGAGCATTTTCTTTCCTTTGGCCCCCTCTTTAAAAAGTTTGCCCATCACTGAATTAGTAACTTTTGGTAAATCGTTGTGATAAGCCTGGGAAGAAGAGCTGATAAAAACAGCAACCTACTGAATGGCAGGAAATCCCCCAACCAATAAAATCTGCTAAATGACAAGAAGACCCCCAAACAGCAACACGTAATGAATGGTAGAAAAAATCCCCAACCAGTAACATCTGCTAAATGACGGGAAGACCTCCAACCAGTAACATCTGGTGAATGGATGATAGGAAGCATGTGTTAACCCAGCTCCCCGCCCCCTGTCCCCTCCCCGCCCCCCATTTCCTGGAACTCAAACTGTATATAAGTTGGCTAGGCCCCTCATTCAAACATTCCATTGCCTTGGAGGCTGTGGAACCCAAGCTCGAGCTTGCAATAAAGCAGAGTACCTCTTGCTCTTACATTATCTGGTGTGCTTCCTGATTTGGGAAATCAGAACTGGGCTGAACAATTGCAAATTGCTTTCCAGAATGGCTGTAATCAATTTATGTCACTAACAAGATATCTGTATTCTGATTTATCAGAAAATTTGTCATTTTCATTTTTTGTCCACTTTGCCAGTCTCCTATGTATAATGTGGAACCTCAGAGTTCCTTTAATTTTCTTTTCTCTAATTATTATTGATTTGAAGCATCTTTCCATACAGCTATATATAGCTTATTTTTTTCTATTGAAAACTGACTATCCTTTGATCATTTATCAATTTGAAAATGATTCATTCTTATAAATTTAAATAATTTTTTTATCTTGGAACTGATACCTTCAGAGAAATTTCCTAAAAAATTTCCCATTGACCCTTTTCCTTCTAATCTTACCTGCTTTGAATTTGTTTGGGCAATTTAAAAAAATCAAAATTGTTGATCTTTAATGTGATTCTCTTTATCCATTGGGAACTTTGAGTTCACCAAATGCTAGACTCCTAGAATTGCTTACCTCTTTATGCTGTTAATCTATTCCACTGACCAACCTCTCTGTTCTTTTAGTACCAAATCATTTTGGGGATTAATCCTGGCAATTAAGGGTAAATAGTGTGAGATCTCACACAACTAGATCCCCTTCCTTTCTACTGATTTTTCATTATTGCTTTCATATTCTTGATGTTTTATTCCTCAAGATGAATTTCAGTACTTTCTAGATCTAAAAGCATTATTTTGGTTGCTTGATTAGTACTGCAGTCAATAAGCAAATTAATTTAAGGAATGTCATCATTTTTTATTACATTGCCTCAGTCTAGCCATGAGCAATTAAATTAAAGTGCCTCCAATTATTTAAGTCTGTCTTTTTTCCCCCAAGATTTTGTACATTATTAATAATTCTATGACAGAATAGCAAGAGCTAGGCAAACCAGGTTAAGTGATTTGTCTAGGGTCACATAGCCTGAGCCCACATTTGAACACAAGTCCTCATGACTCTAGACCTGGTGTGCTTAATCCATTGAATCACTTTGCTGCCCCTTCTATAGCTAATTTCAATGTAACTTCATTTTCTATCTCTTCCTACTAGATTTTGTTAGTCATGTGCAGAAATAATGATGGATTTATTTTATATTTTGTAGCTTTACTGAAGTTATTGTTTCAATTAATTTTTAATGTGTTCTCTAGAGTTTTCTCAGTATACCCTCATGTCTATACAAAGTGATAATTTTGTTTCTTCTTTGCTTATATTTATTCACTCAATTTCTTTGCCTTGTATTTTTGTCATAGTCTATAATTCTTCCAATGCCTCATCAGCATCAGAATTAAAATTCAGGCATTCCCAACTATAATTCTTACACTCTATCCAATATGCTAAGCTTTTCTATGTAGCTTTTGTTTCACTGTGGTACACAGAATATGAAAAAGTAAAGGCAGAAAAATCTCATTTACCTCAAATGGTTGGGAAGTAGGATGTTTGGGCTAATTAAAATTTCTAGTTAATTGCAAGGAACTATGATCACCATACAAGAGGAGAATTTTAATAAAAGCACAAACAGGGATAATTTCTATTTTGAAAAGTTTTATAAATTTGATGTAGGTAATAAGGAGCATTGATCAACAGAGATTTTCAAGAAATAAATGTCATCTTATGTGTCCAGACCTTGGAAGACATGTTTAAAATGAGAGCAAGAATGACCTGTGTGTGAGAAGCTGGGTGGCTCAGTGGATTGAGAGCCAGGCCTAGAGATGGGAGGTCCTGAGTTCAAATCTGCCTTTAGACACGTCCTAGCTGTGTGACCCTGGACAAGTCACTTAACCCCCATTGCCTAGCCCTTACCATCTTCTGCCTTGGAACCAATACACAGTATTGATTCCAAGATGGAAGATGAGTGTTTAAAAAAAATGACCTGTGTTTAGCAGCAAGAACATTAGGATAAGAAGGCTCAAAAATTATATTTGGCTCAAAAATTTAAATATAATTTAATGAAATTTTATAAAGGTAACAACTTATTTAGAAAATCAAAACATTAAATATTTAGTAATCAAATTGCCAATGTCTTTCTCTAATCATTTACTTATTTATGAAGGAAACCCTAGATTTTTTTTGGAGGTCCTTTTTGAATATAACTTTCATTTAATTTTTAAAAAATAAACAAAAATTCATTTTCTCTCTCTCCTACTCTCCACTCCCCTTACAAGGAGTGGGAGAAAATTTGTAATAAATATTCATAGTTAAGCAAAAAAAAAAAACCTTTCTGCTTTGGCCATAATATAAATGTGTGTGTTTGTGTGTTTGTGTGTGTGTGTGTGTGTGTGTGTGTGTGTGTGTGTGTGTGTGTGTATCATTCTCCATCTTGAGTTCATCACCCCTTCTGGCAGGAGGTGGGTAGCATGCTTTGTTTTTGTTCTGGAATCAAAGTTGGTCATTGCTTTCATCAGAGTTCTTTGCTTTCAAAGGTCTTTGTCTTTACAATGCCATTGTAACTTTATTTTTTCTAGCGCCGTGTTAAGTGACTGAAACCTTTGCCAGTCTATACTAACTTGGAAAGACTTCTCTAGCATGCAGCCAACATTGGATAATAGATTTGTTTCCCAAGTAACAGTCTACCTGCTTTCAGAGAAACTAAAAATGATGACTTCTTTAGTCATGATGATTCTTGGACCATCTTCCAAGCCCAGAGTGGTTGTGATATATTAGTGTGTGGAATGTCCCAAGTGATTACCATGGATCTTTGAAGTTTTGAACTAATTGATTATTTAATAAATCCAAGCATTGCCAATATTAATAATATTTTATGATGAATGACAATTCCAGGTTCTCATACCACTTTCACATGCATTATCTTTTTTTATTGACATCATTATGAAATAAGCAGAAGTTTTTGCTTTTTGTTTTGCTTTGTTTTGTTTTAGGAATAGAAAATTCCCCACCTCTTAATCTCTGGGGCTTATTTGTCCTATTCATACCACCACTGAAAGGTAGGCTCCCCAGAGGGTGGCTGCTGATATTCTCAGGATTCTAAAAGTAACCTGTGAGTAGCTATCTTCCTAAATTCTAGTTTATGAGCCCCTACTGGCATGCTTTTCTTTAATCAGCAATTTTGACTCAGTTCCCTAACAAAAGCACATATATGTAATCAAATGGCATAGTAAAGACAGTAATCACAAAACATTCTCCCCTCCTCCAAGGCAAGGACTCATTCTTTCCCTAATATACCTAGGGTGAAGGAAAAGTGAGAATGAACTTAAAGTATAATTGCAGAAAAGGCACATATGTAGGTGGTACACATGGCAAAAGCAGCAATTAACTCTTGTATTGTGGGACGTTTCAGTGGGCCTCAAAAAGTTTACTATTAGTCACTAACCTATATTCAATTGGGATGGCCCTTTGCTGCAGCAGTTTGTTTTAGAAGCAGAGTATCACTTTGGACTAGGGATTCAGTTGAGGTTTGTCTTCTTATGGTGAGATATTTCAGCTAGATGAACCAATGAACTGTTGAACTGGGTTGAGCAAGTCACTCACTGGCTATTTTGAGTCTTCATCAGGCTCTAGCCCTGATGGACTGGGTGAGACAGGTCACTTGGTGGCTATGCTGACTTTTTAGCAGGTTATATTGCAACTGCCTAGGATAGACAAGTTGCCTGTTCTTTGAGCCATTCTAAAATTGTGGCATCTATGCTGCACCATGGATTTGCTGATCTTTGATCATGCTGGATTACTGGAAAGCTGAATTATTATTTCCACCATTAAATACAGAATAGAATAGTTAACTACTTGGTTTCTACTCAGCTGAAGTCAGAATTCTTCATTGCTCAAAAGTGCTTTCCCTCCATAATGCACTCTATGTAGCCTTAAGATGATCAGTTATCTTTGCCTCCATTTTTCTCTGGAGGATCTTAGGTAGATGAGTATTTTAGAATGAGTGAACGAAAATATATGCCCCAGAGGCAAAGTTTTTGTCCTATTAGCACTATATGTTAAGGACGTCAGGCCTCCCACACTTTTTAAGGGTTGTAGAATGTCTATTTTTTCCATCTAAAGGACTTCCTACTTAATTTTTCAGTATGTCCTTTTAGCCTTCGTTTACTATGTTTTTGGTGTTTTTTTTTAAATGGAATTTCATTGGGTCATTCTCTTGCACAAATCAGTACACTGAAGCCCAGAGGTGAAATGATTTCCCCTAGATCACTGAGCTAGTTAGCAGCACTGTCATGACTTAAGTCTAGGTCTTTAGTTTTTGGTTTCAGTACCCTTTACACTATACCATAATGCCTCTCCATGCTAGAGTTAATAATAATAATTACTTGGGAGAATGTCACTAGACTTTTGGGAAGAAATCTCTGGTTTAAATTCCAGCTCTAACACTTACTAGTTGTCATCTTAAGTCAGTTGTTACCACTTTTGTGACTGATTTCTAATCTATAAAGTGAGTATAGTAGCACATTACTTGCAGGGTTATATGAGAAAATAATTCTATATATTTTCTAGTACTATATAAATGTGATTTTTATTTGTATTTGAATATTTCTCAATATTTACTCTTCTTTGATGACTGCTCCCTTTCAGCATCCCCTGGATTCATTTTCTTCTCTATGATGCAGGGAAATGTGGCTGGCAAGTTAAAAAAAATCAGTCACCTTAATCCTTATTTAAAATTGCATTTCATTAAAACGTCTCCAAGAAAATGAAAATGGCTACAGAATTTTAAAACAGCTGAGGTGAATTTTTTAAAATACAGGCTATCAAAAAGATAACTATCACTTAAAATAATTTCATTCCCTGGGCTTATTTTAAGCTTTTAGAGTAAGACATTGTTTTTTAATATCTACATCTTTCAGTAATTACACTATAGGAAAGGATGTGTCACCCTCAGACAACCAGAAGCTCCATGATATTTTGAGAAGTGGCATTTTTGTGTTGGTGGGGTATTTCATTATTAATGATCCTAACAAGTAAGCCAATCTTTGCAGAAAGAGGGAGATAACATTTATTTTACCAATTAACAAGAGACATTATGTGCTGGCACTTATAGATGTAGTTCAATAGCAATATAGCTTTCATATTGCAAAATAATGTTTTCAAAACTTTATGAACATTTCTCATTTTAATTTATGTGAATGTGAGTATACAGCTGAGAATTTATATTCATGTTTATGGGAAAAAATACAAAACTCTTCCATTTCAATCAAATATCTTTTTTTAAGAATGCTTTTTTTAAAAAAAAAAACCCTTAGCTTCTATCTTAGAATCAATACTGTATTTTAGTTCCAAGGCAGGATAGTGGTAAGTGCTTGGCAGTGGGGGTTAAGTAACTTGCCCAGGCCAGGGTCACATAGCTGGTAAGTGTCTGAGGCCAAATTTGAACCTAAATCTCCCTTTTCTAGGCTTGACTCTCAATCCTTTGAGCCACCTAGCTGTCCCCAGAATGCTTTTTAATACAAAGGCAGTGATTGAGCATGTACCAGATAAACCTAAAGGGTCCCCAAATGGACATCATTTCATTTGTGTCAAGTAACCAGTTGTGCAATTTTTAGTGATTCCCTATTGGTTCTAGGAAAAAGAAAATCCAATTATCTTCATCTTGTCATTTTAAACTTTTCACAATGTGGAGCAGCCTACATTTCCAGACATGTTCCACATGATTCTCCTTCCTATATTGTCCCCAGTTGAGGGACAGATTGGGTAGGGGGAGAGGGAAGACATTTTCAAAGTGGGGATGGTCAAAACCATTACCTTGACTCTTAATTCCCTTCAGATTTTAGTAGTGATAACTCAGAGCTGTTTATGCAAGGGTTCCAGAATAGTAGAGTTTACCAGACCTTATTCTAGTCTGGACCTTATAATTATTATGAAGGGTAGGAACCCCTGTGAGTGATCCCTTCCTTCCTTGCTATCACCAGCACTAACCATCAACCAACTGTCATGAAGTGGTTCATAATCTCAAAATCTCTGGGAATAAAAGATTTCCCAGATCACCAGCCCTGCTCCCATACTGGTCTCTGCAAGTATCATTTAGAGAAGCATCCCTTGTGCTAATATGACCTCCCAGTCACTTCTGCAGGTGCTGCAGTCCCTATATTCTCAATAGTCACAGTTACAAAAGACCCAAAAGCAAAAGGTCTTAGCTCCAGATTCCTGTTGGAACCATCAAATGATTCAATGGATATGGTTTATCAATGGAAATGAAATTAAAAAGATTCATTAGCATTTACTTCATCCCTGCATCATAAAGATCATTGGACCTTTCTATCTGATTTTTAGATCAAATCTCCTAAATAGGTTATTTCCACCAAGAGAATGTGAGCTCTTTGGAACCATTTGTTCTCTTGCTTTTCTATTTTTATCTCCAGCACTTGGCAAAGATCTGTGCACATAGTAAACCCTTAATAAATTCTTTTAAAGCTAATTCATGTGTTTATATTCTAACCCAAACTGGCCTACTTATCTCCTAGCTCAGCCTGCCATTTTCTGCTTTCCTCCCTCAGCACAGACTCTTTCTGTTGCATCCCCATTTTCACTATGTTGATGCTTAGATCCAAGGCTTAGTTCAGGTTTAATGAAAGAAAGCATATCTTGAGCTTCCTAGTTGTTAGTGACCCCTCATTCCTCAAATGGCATAGTGTTCATTGTTTTATCTCTGATAGAATGTACATTTCTCAGAGAGGACCTGCTTTTCATTTTTTTTCCTCCACAGCCTAGCACAGAGTAATGGACATAGTTGGTATTTAATAAATACTTAATAACTTTATTTGGATTTATGTTTATATATGGATTTATGTTTATTTGGATTTACATTCATATTTATATGGATGAAATTGAATCAATGATAATGATATTTAGGCATTTAGGCAAATTCTTTTCTTCGTGCCTATTTGAGGACATTAAAAAAAATTGAACGGGACTTCACAATATCTATGTTGCAAATGGCTGTAGACTCTCTTCCAGAGTGAGGAAGGCTACATTTCTCCCTCAGTATTCAGGGATTAGCTCTGAGGGGTTAGTGCTGTCTATCTCATGCTATTGGATCAAACCCTGATTTTGTTCCAGTTCCTCCATCGTTGACCATCAGTCATTGACACCTCAGTTCCACCTAACCAATGAAAATCACTCAACTTTCCCAAAGGACTATGCATTTTAAAGATATAGAAAGAATAGAGGTAACAACATTTACCTCCAAAATTTTAGTGTCATATTCCCCTATGCTGCCTTGGTGCCTAGGGAGAATCTCATAACAGTAATAATATATTATAAGAGATAACAGTAACAGTTTCTATACCATTGGCCTCACTAAGTTCACATTCAAATGAGGCGTCACTGCTTGACGAGTCCCTGTTTTGGCTACCAATGATGTGAGTCCCAGAGACCCTATTCAGGACTGATAGGACTAAAAACACTGCACAGAGTCCTCTCCAGTATTGTTTTCTTTGACCATATTTTGGCCTCAGGTGGGCAAGATCCAAGACCTATTGATTTTATACCATTGTCTCTTTTCTCTCCCTGAAATTCAAAGAGGCAGGAAGGAGTTAGACCAAGAGGGACTGGATCTAGATGATCGTCCCTTTGGAATGGACCCTCAGTTCTGGCTATGTAATCAATAAAAAATACCAGACCAGTTATAGAATACTTGCAAATTTCTGACTGTATTCAAGTCACTTCTGTTAATTGTGACTATGTGCTTCTAGAAGCAGGCTCTTCATCTTTTACCATGTGAGGGATTGTATTGACTGAACATGCTGAGGACAGCTTACCTCCCTTTACAACTATATGCTCAATCCAACTTCTTGTAATGTGAAACCATATATTTAGCTGAGTACCCTCCTGGGCAAGGTGAAATCCTAATGCAACTTTTTTCCTTTAGTGATAAGTATAGTTAGCTTATCTGAGTTTGATTTCCTTTGCAATAAGCAGATTGGGAAAAGTCCCATGATGCCAAAGTGTGAAACAGAGTTTTCAGAGATAGCAGGTTATTGTTATTACCTTCCCTCTTCTAAAAAATGCAAAATTAGATATTGGCCCAGAAGTCATCAAGGGTAATGTACAATTGGACTCTAAGATGAGAATACCCTATAATTACATGCTAGATTTTGTGTATAAGGAAAGGGATAGTGAGGAAGAGGAATATGGAGATGTATGTGTACAAGAGTGAGATAGAGAGCAAAAGACTGTAAGGAGAAAATCACAAATGAAAGCTGATTTTATGTGTTAGATCCACTCAAAACCCCAAATATTTGAATTTCATTTTATGAGAGAAAATTTCCGAGAAAAGATCATTTTGAAGTATGATCTGGAAGAAGGAAAAAAAGGCTACAGTAGTGAAGTGGAGTATTTTTCTAGGAACAGGAGACAACATATGAGGTAATTTGTAGATTCACATTACAAAAACAGATGGGTTAAGATGGTTCTGAAAAATATGTTTTATTGGGGCAAAGGAAAGAGATAAACAAATCGAGGCTATAAAGAGAGGCTAGATAAGAGCAAGATGAAGATGGAAACCTTTAATTAAAGGCAAGAGTGAGGAGGCTGAACTTCATGTGCAGTATGAAGGAAAGTCCTTGAAGAGTTTCAGATAACAGTGGCAAAAAAAAAATGGAATGAAAATAAAGTGACAAAACAGAGTCAAATTTTTAATAGATTTTGTTGAAGAAGGGCCTCATTCTGTTCTGTGTTTTGTTGGGATTTAAATCATGACTCCTACTAACCTAGAGATAATTAAAATTGTGAAGTGACTTTGAATGGAATATTACTAAATTGCTTTATGCCAAATATCTCATTATTTACATTGAATATTTCTTCCAAAGAGAAGTACATTTTGCATATTTTATAATGCATTTACAAAACAGTGATTATCTTGTTAGCTTTCATTTTCATGAAGAGATTAGGCCTATCCAGCATTAAGTGAAGAGGTTAAGTGGAAATTAACCATATAATTTAGTCCGCATGGGTTAGCACTACCCAATAAATTCAATTTTCTGTAATTCTACTTTTGGAATTATCCCCTCCAGGCACACTGACGTATTCTTTGTATCTTGTACATTCTATGGCCATTCTAGTTATTTTGTTTATGTAATTTCCTTCTCTGACCTTCTAGTCTACTTCCTCCTTTATACACACACTTCAACTCTGATAGAAATATTGCTGTTTTAATTCCTTTACAATCCAGTTGAAGTCCCACCTCTTCCATAAAGGTTTTTCCTTATTATTCCAACTTTCTATGACCACATCCTTCTGTAAATTATTTTAGTACTAATGTAGCATTTTCTCTGGGTTTACTTTCCTAAAATGCATTGGATTAGCAAATTAGGGTTTCAGAAAACAACCACTTCCCACCAAGAGTTTATAGAGTTACCCTGATAGGCTAAAATTTCTAGCATTGTGACTCATCAATCCCCTATAATGCTCCCATCTGATATCTTGTATGTTCTCATCACATATGTTTAGTAGATATTGACTATAAATTAAGTAGGTGGTAAAAAGTAGTTAAGGTTATAGTGATAGTTGAAGAGAAGAGTGGACACCTACGAACCAGAGGTTTGGGTTTCCAGTGTTATCTATGCCAAAATCATCTAACTCATCTAATCTGAATGAAATTACTCTGGCCAAGGTTATCACTAATCTCTTATTTGCTAAACCTTAAGGACTTTTCTCAGCACTTACCATCTACATTCTCCATGCCACTTTTGATAATATTGACCATGAACTCTTATTCAAAACTTTTTCTTCCCGTGGCCTCCATGAAACTATCTTAGTTTTCCTCATATCTGTGCCACACTTCTTCTTTTCATATCTTGAAATCTTTTGTTGGCTTCATCACCCACTTTCTCCATCCAAAACTTGACTGCTCCCTCAGCTCTATTTTTTCCTCCCTCATTTTAATTTCTCATATATGTAATATATATTGTGTGTATTTATGGATATGTATGTATATGTGCATATGTAAGCACACATGTATACAAAATTGTTCTCTGAAATGAGCAAATTATTATCAAATGCATGCTATTAATATTTCAAATTCAAACTAATGGAAATAGAATTCATTATCTCTTCCTACTTTTGTCTTACTCTCATCCTTAAATGCAACACTTCTCCAAATTGTATTTCATTCAAGAGCACCACCATATTTATAATTTCACATCCTTGGAGTCATACTTAATACTTCCCTATCGCTCATATATCACATCCAAACAGTTCCCAAGTACTGTTTATTTAATCTCATCTACATCTTTTACTTATCCCATTTACTTCACTCACATGACCAATACCTCAAATCTAACTCTCATTACTTTTTGTTTGGACTATTACAATAGCATCCTAATTGTTCTATCAGTTTTCATTCTTTCTTCATTATTTGAACCCATCCTCTAGGAAGCTGGTAAATTAACATTCCTAAAGCACAGGTCTGATAATGTCTTTCCCTTGTTCAAACATGTTTAGAAGATTCCTATTATGGCTAGGATAAAATTAAAACTCTTCAGCCTCATACTATTAAATTTTCCAATTTCTCTGACTTTTTATAGTCTGTCTCCCATGACTGGAATGCATCCCTTCTTCCCATCTACTTTTTGGAATACCTAGCTTCCTTCAAGACTCAATTCAGATGCCATTCCTGCAGACTTTTACTTATTTCCACTAACTCAGTGATCTCTCCCTTTTCAAATCATTGGTGTACATGCTGTATTATTCATCCACTACTAGCTCAGCTCTTTACACATAATAGAGACCTAAAAACTTTTTTGTTAAATTGGATTGGAACTTTTTATTTTCCAAATGAAGAAACTGAGTCTTGGAGAAGTTGAATGATTTATCTAAGGCTACGTAGGGAGTAAGTAGCAATGAACCCTATTACTCTGATGTCCTTTTCACCATACATATCTGATATGAAAATCAAATTAGATAATAGCTTTGGAAAAGTGAAAGCTCTATACAAATATAAGATATTGTGGATATAGAATTTGTTTCAGCACCCTCACCACTGAGTCTGTACCTCTTTTCCATTTCATTACTATACCTACAAATACAAAACTGTGGTAGCTCCAAGTGGACTGTCACCATTTTAATTTCTCAGCTCTTCTTTGTAGAATAGATTTAGCACTAGGAGGGGCCATAGAAATGATATAATCCAACTTTCCAATTTTATACATGAAGGAACTGAGTATTTATAGGGTTATATGCCTTGCCCACGGTGACTAGTTAGTGATAAAGATAGGATCTGACCCTAGGTTTTTCAACTTCTTTTTCCACTACATTATAATGTATCTTTCCTCATTAAGAGGTTTCCTGATTATATATACTATTTATAATATTTTTAGCCTAGGCTTAGTTTAAAATATCATGATTGGCAGGTAATCAGGAAACTTAGCATACATCATATCTTTATTTTCTCCATAGTAACATGCTAATAAAATAGATCTGATACAGGATTTTTTCTAAACAAAAGAATTTTTGACTCCTAATTAGGCAGCTTTTAGTTCAAATAGTAGGAGTTCTGCTAGTAAAAGAGACTTCTCTACACTATGCTACAATCACATGGAAAAGCAATTATTAGACAGAAGAATAAGAAAATGCCTTTTTGAGTTTTAATATAGCATTACATACTGAAATAAATTTTGGGGGAATCTTGAAAAATATAGCCATGGTTGAATAAGTAAAAATTTCAATTCACACTTAAAGTATAACTTTCCAATTTAATGAAGAGTAATGTGCACAACACAAAGGCAGCAGATAATTCATAAGTCATATCCACTGGTTTTGTAATGTTTGGATTCTATTTGATCTTTATCATATCTGATGTTCTGAAATCTGTAACATCTCAAATAAAATAAAATTAACCATTGGTTTATCCTGATCAGTCCTTGAAATCTTCTATGAAGAAGGTTTCATGTAATAAGGTAATACTGTCTATTCAGGAAGAAAAAGAAGATTAGTTTGGTTATTTTTCATCTGGTTCTGTTACTGTTACTACTATTTCCATCATAGGAATGGAAGGAATTATTTTTCAGAATGATAAACATCACTTTGAGTCACAATTTGTTTGATTTATACTTTCTCTGAGTAAACAACAAAAAAAAGTAGAAATAAAGTTCATTGGTTTGTTTTAAGGACTTCATTCAATTTTTTCTTTCTTTTTTTTAAGAAATGAGAAAGGGGTAACTCTCTCTTTGGATTGAGAAGAGTACAGAAATAGTTTAATCTAGAGCAGTGATGGTGAACCTATGGCACAGGTGCCAAAATGGCATGCAGAGTGCTCTCTGTGGGCATGTGGCCACCCTGCCTCCCTCACTCCCAGAGTTCATTACTGGAAAGGCAGAAGGACTCAGGCAGAGTTGTTCTCTTCCCCCTCTCCACTGTGCCTGATGACATTTTTTCACATCACCCACCCCTCTACCCAGCAAACCAATGGGATTTCACAGGGGTTAAGGTCAGTGTCTCACAGATGGCAGAGCTGGAGGGAAAAAGAGCACTCAGGTCACCTCCCCTTCCCCTCTCTAAAATCAGTGAAAACATTCCTAATTCCGCCCACCCCTCCACCCAGCAACCAAAAAGGAACACTTTCTCCTTCCCTTGTGTGGGATAAGGGGGTGGCAGGGCACCCACAGGACTCAGTGGGGGATTGATGGGCATGGCACTCCTTCTCTAAAAGGTTCACCATCACTAGTCTAGAGAATGCAGGGTAAGTCATCATTACACTAAGTTAAAAAACAGTACTTAATAATGTACTATTATTCATATCCATATGATACTACAAAATTTTAAAAATGAAAAGATTATATATGTTGTTTGCGCATATTATTGGAAGACATTCATTATGCATAGTTGGTCTAGGCCAGAATAATAAAAATTGTTATAGTATCAAATTTTTAGATTTAAATATCTAACAACCAAACTATCAAAAGATAATTATATACAAATTGATAAAAATATAATCACATAGTTCTTTTGGAAGAATAAAGGGATAAAGATATCAAGATAAATAATCAATAATAACAGGAATAAGAGGGCATAGTAATCCCAGGTCTGAAACTATAATATTAAATATCACCCAGAAAATTCTTTAGGACTGGTTAATACCAAAAAAAGTAGAACAGACCAACTGTCTAGATAAGAAAGGCTCAAAAGTAATCAGACACTAGTCCCATGTTCAATGAACATAAGAACACAAACTTCTAGAGGAAAGATCCTATTTAAGAATACTTTAGGAGAATTCAGCTTTAGACCAACAATTTGTTCCATTTATCATAAATCGCTACAAGAAGATGTTTTGGAGAAAAACATGACAATAGACTTGACAATGAGAGACTAGTACTTATGCTTGTGCTATGCATACTTTGCTTGAAATAATCTCCCTTATAGAATTTGGAGCATATATAGGCATTCCATAACTGTATCCTGGCCATTGCCACAAGGTAAAGAGAAGCCTTTTCATTGGCTACTCAGCCAGAACTTAGGATGAAAGTATTGTCTAGATAAATTTATTTATTTCCTGCCTATGACAGTGAGATTCTGTAAGACTCAGAGTGGTTTTAGAGCTACATTGGGAACATATAAATCATGCCACTGTTATCAGTTTTCCCCTTCTCTTAGATAAAGTAAAAATGTGTTATGATTTGGTACTTAAATAGGTGTACAATTTTATCATTGTGTGTATTATATTCAATGATACAGATTGGAATGCTTCCACTTTTTTTTGTCATCTTTGATTCTTCTCCCTAACCCTATGAATTCTCATAAAAGATACACTGAATGTGCTGAAAGTCTTTCTTCTGATTACTATAGCATGTACTTCAGGCTGTCTTTCATTCTAATACATAATCGACAATATGTAACCTTGATAATGCATTAATAACATTTTATAACCTATTTAGATTAACTGTGCCTTTCCATTGAGTTTTGGATTATTTGTAGTTTTAACTCTTTTGAAATCCTGATGCTTTGTGATTTATAGTCATTGAGAGAATGCCAATTGCTTTAAAAATGACTTTTTCAGAAGCAAGCAATTTGGGATAATTTAAAGAATAGCACAGTTGTCCAAAGGCAAGCTAGTTCCATCTTCTCAACTATTCAATTTTGATTCTAGTTTATTGTCTAAAGAAAGAACCTATTGCTTTTTATATAAATTTTTTTATATTAATGGATTGATTTAATTATCTCTATCAATAGACAATATATATTTTGGTCTATTTTTTCTATTTAAATAGAGCTTTTCATCCTATTGCTATGAATTTCACTGAGGTTATTTTGTAATATTTTGGGATTTAATGATTTATGTCTATGAATGTGTATACACATATGTACACACATATTCATATTTTGACAAAATGTGATTTCACCAATCTAGTCAACAATGTATGTAAAATACTTTTTAATCATATAACTCAACAACTTTTCTCTAACTTATAGTCTTAGAGAGTTTCCTGGAAACTAAGAGGTTAAATGACTTAAAGTCATTTAGGTATCACATGCAAGACACATTATTTGAATACAGGTTTTTTTCTAACTCCAAGGCCAGACTTTTCTCCTTAGCATAATATATCTAATATATATAAGTACACACATATGTGTGAATATTTACTTTTTATATTTCTGATTCCCTGCCTCCTCTGTACACATATAGATTAATATTCATATACATGTATATAGAACCCAGAGAATCACTAAATTATATATATGTTTATATATATACATATATATATATACAAATTCCAAAAAAGCACAAAATATCTATATCTATTTATCTGATAATCTATTTATCAAACCAATTTCCTTACTGCCTATGGAAGTGCTATAAGGGTTAAAATAGGGGTTTGAGAAAATAAGAGAGCAGTTTTTAATAATTTAAGTTTCATTGAGAATATAGTAGAGTTGTAAATTAATATCCCTTTAAGCCAGAGAAAAGAAAATTTCTAGTAGCTTTTAACAATTAACAATTTAGTTTAATTAAAATAGAGATAGTAAAAGAATATAATAAAATACATATAGTAAAGGAGGGAAATATAAGAAAGAGGTAGAGAAAGAAAATTTCCTAATATCTATATTAGTTATCCTAATACTACCTCTAACTGTCTTCTGAGGACAGTTTCTTCTGCCTGGCACAACCCAGGCCTAATATAACCTACTCTAGCTGTAAATAATTCAATCAGTTTTTTCTATAGCAGCCCAACTGTCAGTAGCCAACTGATAGCAGATCCTTGCCTATGAGACAGACTTCCTGCTCTCTAGAGATCCCAGAGGCAAAAAGCCCTTAAAAGGCTAAAGCCAAAAACCCCCTCAGTTAACTCAGGCCCACCTTTATATTCCAGCAACTAAACGCCAATCCATACTACCAGCAACTAATCCCTAATGATCAAGCCATGCCCAGCAGCCAACTTCCCCACAACTGCCAGCCCTAACTGTCCACAACTGACCAACTGTCAACCACTGTAGCCTGCAACTGATGTCGGCCCAGCAGAGGGCTCTCTGGTTCCTATTTCCTCTCACTGTGGGCTGGTTAATCCCTACATATCTCTGATAAGAGGACCTTCAGGTCCCTCATTAAATTAAAGAAATTAAAGAATTCCTTTTTACAGTGCCATAGTAATTTCTCCCCTCTAGAACTTGGTTCAAGTTGTTGGCTTGTCATAGATTGTCCCAATTTCTCTTCTTTTTTGTTGTTGTTCAGTTGTTTCAGTTGTGTCTGACTCTCTATGGCCTCATTTGGGGTTTTCTTGGCAAAGATACTGGGGTGGTTTGCCATTTCCTTCTCCAGTTCATTTTACATAAGAGGAAACTAAGGCAAGCAGGTGTAAGTGACTTGCCAGGCTCACATACTTAGTATGTGTCTGAGGTCAGACTTGAACTCATGTCTTCCTGACTCCAGTCCCAGAGCTCTTCAACCTCCACTAGATGCCTTATTAGTTATCATAATCCAAACTATTGTCCAAGGGTCAATTCAAGTATTACATTATTTCATGGAGTTTTCTCAAATACTTTAAATTATCAATAATCCCTCTCTTCCCTGAACTAGTACATACAGAACCCATGTCACACAATTTATCTGTGAAATGTAGGAGGATTTTTATTATATACTAGTTGGAACAGAGCAAATCCTTGTTCTAGGGTGACAGATATGGTCAAAGGAACATGCATTCTCCTTAGTGGGATATGTTCCTACACATGATGGGTGCCACTTCTGTTCCTCAACATGTAGGCCTTTGGCACAGATCGCTATCCACCCCCTCACCCAGCTGGGCTTCCAGGGTTCTATTGCCCCGATGAAAATTCTTGTAAGCTCCATCTCCAACTTCAGTATGGATTAGGCTTTGGACACTGGTGAACTAATTACCAATAATGATAAAACCATGCTCATGATGGGATTTTCCAGTGGAAATCATCATTCCCTCTCTATCCACTATATGATTTGCCATATTCTTCCCTCCCCACAACTTAGTTTAACTCAGATGTTGTTTTACTCATTATGTGTCTGAATAAATATAATTTTTCAGTTTTGCTTTTTTTGTTGTGTTTTCAAAGAGGTTTTCTAATAAAAAAGGATCAAGAGATCATAGCTCATCTGAAAATTTTAATAAAGCCTTTCCAATACTTTTTCAAGGACCCCTCCAACTCTGTTCCGGAAGATGAACAAGAAAATAGAATCATTGAGTTTTGGGTCCTGAAAGGTGGCTTAGAGTTTCATCCTTTCATTTTATAGAGGAGGAAATTGAAGACCAAAGATGTGAAAACATTTGCCCAACGTTGCACAGCTAGTTCATGACAGAACAAAAATTTTTATTCAGGTTCCTTGACCCTCAGACTGCTGCACTTTCACCAGACAGCTAGCCTTGAATCAGAAATAGGATGTTATTCAAGTGATAGATTTAATCAAACAAATGTTTCCAATATGATCCTCCTTTCTATTTTAAAAGAATACTCTGATTTTCTCCTCCATCTGCAACTTCATAGGAGCTATTGAACCTCAGGGTTAACACCCACACACACACAAATAATAACAAACAGTGAAAATCCTCTGATCTGCTCTTCTTGAAGTTAGGAAGCTTATAAATTGCATCACTGTGGGCTGTTTCTACTTGCCAGAAGTACATTATACATCTAGTAGTAAGCTGAAAACAATGGCGTTGATTTCTTTTCCTTCCAAAAATCTTGTTGTGCTGCCTTTTGGCAACAGAGGACATTTTTACCACTCATAGGCTTTCCATCTAATAATACTAAAGGATCATAGATTTAGAATGGGAGAAAAGCTTATAAGTCATTTAATCCAATTATTTCATTTTATAAGTGAGGAGACTGAGCCTCAGAGGGAATAATTGATTTATTCACCATCCTAAGGTAGCAGAACTGGGGTGGAGAACAAGATGCCACAGCTCTATTTACTCTATAGGGAAGACAAATTATGGACTATTTTTGGTCCAGTTATAGAATTTTTTAAAATATTGTGACATATTTTGAGTAGTATTAACATCTAGGCAGAAATATATTGATGGTTCTGAAAGCATAATCCTTGAGTTTGTGAAGCTTTTTAAAAATATGTGAAGTTGGTCTATTGAACTCTGATCACAAGAGGAGGATGTTAAATCCTGTGTATTCTTAATCACTGGTAAAATCCACTAGGCACAAATTAAGAAATAATTGGCTAGAAAACACTTCTGTATAGTTTTTCATGTCTATATTTAGCAAATAAAAATGCACAATTACTTTTTGATAGAATTTTTGTGTACAACTCTATGTAGAAGATTTGAAATGCATAATATAATAATCATAACTAGCATTTACATAGCACTTTAAGGTAGCTTTGCAAAACACTTTACATATACTATCTCATTTGATATTCAAAACCATTTAAGGCAAGTTTCTCCATTATTATCCCCATTTTACAATCAAGGAAACAAAAATTAAACAAGATAAAATGATTTGCCCAGGATCACAGACCTAGTAAGTTCCTGAGGCAAGATTTAAATTTAGGTCTGCCTGCCTCAAAGTCTAGCACTTTATCTACTGTGTACCTGGCATTTATGGAAGGCAAGAAGGGAGGAATATAAAAAGGGGGAAATGGAAGACAGAAGGAAAAAAAAGGAAGGAAGGAAGGAAGGAAGGAAGGAAGGAAGGAAGGAAGGAAGGAAGGAAGGAAGGAAGGGAAGAAACAGAAGAGAAGGAAAGGAGAGAGGGAGAAAGGAAGAGAAAAAGAAAGAAGGAAGAAAAGAAGGAAAGAAGGAAGGATTAGAGAAAGAAGGGAGGGATGTGAGAGGGTAAAAGGAAGAGAAGAAAAGTGGAAAGAAGCAAAGAATGAAGGAATGAAGAAAGATAATTTCTTAAGCACTCATTATGTGCCAGACACTATGTTAAAATCTAGGAATACTGGGGGCAGCTGGGTAGCTCAGTGGATTGAGAGCCAGACCTAGAGATGGGAGGTCCTAGGTTCAAATCTGGCCTCAGACACTTCCCAGCTGTGTGACCCTGGGCAAGTCACTTGACCCCCATTGCCCACCCTTACCATTCTTCTGCCTTGGAGCCAATACACAGTATTGACTCCAAGACGGAAGGTAAGGGTTTAAAAAAAAAAATCTAGGAATACAAATCAAAGTAAACAAAAAAGATTGGGGTAAATGCATTTATACTAAAGGGCAAAAAGAGTGCTTAGTATGGTGTTATGAAGAGATGGATGGTATTGGAACCAGATGACCTATGTTTGATTCCTGGGTCTGCAAAATTAGAACTGCCCAGAAAACCTCTGTCCTGCTATTGAGGAGGCTACAGAATTAGGCTTTGCCTTCTTGGTTCTTGAGTGACACCAAGTACCTAGATTCCTAGCCATGGACTTGTCCGCCGAGCCATTATAGTGGTCATGCGCTGATACTGGTGGAGTAGCATAAGCCAAATGACAAGTACCATACCATCCTTGGGGAAGGATAGAGTAAAGCTGAAGAGTTACAGAGTTACAAACATAGAATTGCCCAGGGGTCACCAAGCCCCATGGGAAATCTACCTTTAGCTGGGATGAGACAGTAACTTTTGTAAAGGACATGTATTTATGTGTCCCATCTTTTGTGTTTTCTAGCTTTGCCTTAACACATATAAATGTTGCGGTAGGGAATGGAATGATGAAATTGCACTTTACATTGTTACCCACTTACCTTCTACTCAATGGACCCTTGCCTCTCTTCACACACAAATCAAAGGTGCCTACCATGATCAGTTGGAGATAGTAGGGCTCCCAAATATCAGAAAGCTACATCAGAAGACCTGTTAAAATCAACTATTTTCAGCTCTTTAGATTTCTCAAAGACCAATGATACAGGTTGTGACTTGTTAGAGTCACATCTGTCATTATGTGACATATAACAAAAGCAAAAGGGGCAAAAAGCTTGTTTGGTAACATGCTACCTTCCTGGGGTGCAAGTTGTGGCAAAGTCTCACTCAAATGAACTGGAATTGTTGTCCATGACAAAAGAGAGCTCCAAAAGATCTAGTGACAGACACAGCATCCATAAAGGCCAGTGGCATTGTCTTGGAAAAGAGTATATTCAACCTGATTATGGACTTTTGTAATAGCATTATCCCTAGTCCAGTCATGTGGAGAGGATACGAATGAAGACAGTGTAACAGAACATATAGCTAATAACCAAAACATGCTCAGTGAAGGTAACATTGTGTAATAGAATATCTTAGATTAGATTAATTTATAAACTTAAAACAAAACCAAATCTAAGAACAAGCAAGGAATAAAGTGCAGTGTATGTGACAGGATACAGTTTCTCAGTGTAATCAATCAAGCAACCAATCCAAAATCATTTATTAAGCGTGTACTACTTACCAAAATAACATGCTAAATTCTAGAAACAGAAAAGCAAAGTGAAACAATTCAGGCCCTCACGGGGCTTGAGACTATTGTAAAACCTTGCAGGTGAGTCTTACTGCCTCAGATTTCTCCCCACTTCAGTCTATCTTCTATTCGTTCACTAAAATAATTTTCTGAAAGCCAGGGTAGATCAGCATCTTCCCACCCAAACTTAAATAAACACTAATGACTCCCTATTGCCTCCAAGATCAAATATACAATGCTCTTTCTGGTATTCAAAACCCTTAATAAACATAGTCCCTTCTTATTTTTCAGACTACTGACAAATTCCTCCCATAAACTCTGTGATCTAGTGACATTGACTTCTTGGATGTTCCATGAATAAAACACTCTATTTCTTGCTCTGGGCATTTTCTCTGGCTGTCCTCCATTCCTGGCATTCTCTCATTTATCTGCTCTGCCTAATGACTTCTCTGTGTTCCTTTAAGTTCCAACTAAAACCCTACCTTTCCCAGGAAGCCTTCACTAACCCATCCTATTCTAATGTCCTCATGAGTGTGAAACCTCCTATCCCCTTTTATGACTATAATAGCATTAGCCTTTATGATTATAACATAAAAAATATAGTTTGCTTTGTATGAATTATAAACATTAGCTAAGAAAAATATAACTTAGGGTGGTATTAAATGTTGCTGACAGGCACTTTGACATGAAGCCTGTAACCCAAAAGTTCCTACGAAGCCAACCACACCCTGTTGCATGTAAACATAAGACAGTTATTCAGGAGGTGGAGGGCTGCCTTTGGATGTCTTATAAAACAGTCATTTAGAAGGTGGAGGATTGCCTTTGGGGTGCCTGGTTAGGTGCAATGTCAATCATCCAGCTGCTGACTCCTAGCATTAAATAATAATTGTGAACAAAAACAATTAGACCCTCACCCTTTATTGTAGAGGCCTTGGAAAGGTCAGCCATAATAATAGACATTAATTACCACACATAGTGATTATTTTTGAAATTTCCAGCTTATTCAGCACTTGCATCATTAAGATGTGCCCATGTGCTTATCCTATGTTAATTTTGACTGTATTTTCTGTCTTTAATATGACATCATGTCATCAGATTCCGGCTTTGTTGTGAGACCAGCACTCTCCCAATAAACCTATTTTTTATTGGCTTGAAGACCTTGTTTTTCTTATTGGTGTTTCTGCTAATAAATTTTTACCACATCCCTCTATTATTATCTATTAATTCCTTGTTAATTATTTCCCATATAGCTTGCTTCATATATATAATTTTTTGTGTGTATGATGTCTCTTTCTTGAGGGCAGGGATAATCTTTTGCTTCTTTGTATTTCCGGCCCTTAATACAGTGTCTGTCTCATAGCAGGGACTTAGTAAATGTTTATTGACTGATTGAAGTAGGCAAGAGTACTTGGGCCTAAAGTCAGGAAGACCTGAGTTCAAAACCCATCTCAGACACTTACGATCTGTGTGACCCAAGGCAAGTCATTTAGCCTCTGCCTTCTTTTCTCAGTTGTAAAGCATGGATATTGCCACAAGGTTACTGAGAGGATGAAGTATGATATTGTGGATTTAAAAATTAATATGAAATATATGAAATATTATATTTATGAATATTTTATTAAAAATAAACTAATAGAGACCTAAAAGGTTACTAACCAGCCCGCTCCTAGGAACAAAAGAGTTACAGCCAAATATAAAACAATAATGTGACCACACAAATGTGGAGGTGCAGGAGAGATTTGTTTATTAAGAGATCATAAGTAACTTTGAAGGGAATAGTTTTGAATTGAATGCTGAGTTTAGAAGCCAGGTTGCAGAGATTAAGAGGAAAGTAGATAGCAGATAGTGATTACAGACAGTCTTCTCAAGGATTTTAGCCACAAAAGGGGAGAGGGGAGGATGATAGCTAGTGGGGATGGATAGAATATATGTGAGTTGTTCATTTGTTTTGTTTGTTTGTTTTCTTTAGGATTTGAGAGACATTGCCCTGTTCATAAGTAGGGAAAAAACAGCCAGTAGAGATTGAAAATACATGAGAGAGAGTGAAGATAAAAGAGGACAATCTATTAGAAAAGATTGACTGACTGCAGTGGAATCACTAGTACAGATAGAAATATTTGCCTCAGCAAGAAGATCTACCTCTTCATCTGAGACAAGTGGAGGAGATAGTGACCAAAGACTTCTAAGTGTTGAGAAATAAGGAGACATGGAGAAGAGAGCACTTTTGGAAAATGGCTTCATTATTTTTCAGTGGGGAAGAAGAGCCCATAAGAGGTTTGAGAAGGGATGAAAAGTTTTGGAAGAGCCACTGTAGTGGGTGGGTGCTAGTGAATATCACTAATTCCAGGGGAGCCTCTGGGTGTGATATGACTGTCATAGTTGCAGAGGACATAAAATTAGCTAGCACACTGAATGATAAAATATCACAATCCTTAAAGTTCTTAATTAGAGAGAATAGTGGGACAATTAATATGACAGTTTTATGAGTAAAAATGTGAAGTTCTTCACCTGATTCGTAAATAAATCAATCACAAGTAAAGAACGAGGACGATCTGGCTAGACAGAAGTCCGTAATAAAAAGATCTAGGATAGTAATGGATTCCAATGTAGGCTGAACCTACATTGTGACATGGTGACTGAAAAAGCTGTTGTGATCCCAGGTTAAATTAATGCCCAGAACATATGAGGTGTTAATCTCATCTAACTCTTTCCTGGCAAGGTTACTTATGGAACATTATGTTCAGTTCTAGAGAACACATTTTAGAGAAAACATTCCTAAGATAGCATACAAGAGAGCAATCAGGATGGTAAAAATCCTGAAGACCACATCAGACAAAGATCAGTAGCCTCTAGAAGCTTCCAGTTCCAGTAGTTTCCACCAGGTAAGATGGTAAAAATGATAGAATACTGCTGGACTTGGAGTCAATAATATCTGATTTCAAGTCCGGTTAATACCCTTGGGCAAGTAGTACATAGGAGGTTCTACATATGGGATTATTATAATTATTCCCTTCTCTTCTTCTTGCCCCTTACTCAAGACAATGCTCCTATCAGAATTGGGGTGCTGCATATGATGATATTTAGCAGAGAAGTGAAGTGGATTGTTACCTTATGGTTGGATGGGCTAGCCCTCATTAGAGACTTCATGTGAAATTTCGATGGTTAATTTCCATGGTTATTATAGAAAAGATTTCTTTTTTCAGGTATGGGTTAGATTCACTGATCCCTGAGTTTCCTTCTAACTCTTAAAATTCTATCATTCTGCTATCTATAAAATAGAGATGACAATGCTTTCACTAATAGCCTCGATAAGTCCTTTTTGAGAAAGATATTTAAGGATTTAAGGAGTTATTGTTACTATTCAAACCTCCGTCCAGGGATAAGATGAAGCAAAACCATATTCTCATCATCTAGTATTTATTGAGTGTTATCTTCTGTGTAGACCATGGGTCTCTTCCACGCTCTCTCCCCATCTTTGACTAGAAAAGGACCTTTTGAACATGTGAAAGGGAATTCTTAATCCTTTTCTCTAATTTAATTGGGGAAAGAGCTGACTGTCTCAGTGGACAGTGAGCCAGGCCCAAAGATAAGAGGTTCTGTTACCATGGAGGCCAGCCCACAGTTAAAGGAAACAGAAACTGCTCTCAGAGAGGAAATGATGTAAGAAGGACAGCTGGACAGTGAGAGAGAAAAGCAAGCATGAAGTGGGAGAAGGAGCCTTTGGCTCTAAGGTTTCCTGAAGGCAGGGTGCTGCGGGCAGTTTCTGGTAACAGTTGACTGCTGTAGAAATTGATTGAGAGTGTGTGAGTTGGTAGCTGTCCATTGTTTAGTGCAGGGGTTGGCAACGAATGGCTCTTTTGAGGGCCAGATATGGCTCTTTCTGCAGGAGCCATAAAGTCAATTTTTTTCAGGCAGTGTTACAGGAGTGTGCACTGTTACAGGAGCGCGCACTGAGAGCAATGTACAGCTCTCACGAAATTACATTTTTAAAAATGTGGCATTTATGGCTTTCATGGCCAAAAAGGTTGCCGACCCCTGGTTTAGTGAGTTAGTTAGTATGTATGTGTATATATATATATATATATATATATATATATATATATATATATA
>NC_058130.1:517276838-517315084 GCF_016433145.1 Gracilinanus agilis | reverse complement strand
ATAGATACATAGATACATAGATACATAGATACATAGATACATAGATAGATTGAGAAGGTTCAGCCTGGTTAGGTAACTGTCTCAAATGACAGTTTTTAGGCAGTTTATAGGTTGATATAAGAAGATTTAGGTAGGTTTTAGGTAGTACTAGGGTAGATAATTAAATCTCTCTCTCTTTCTCTCTGTCTCTCTCCCATCTTTCCATCTTTACTGGTTTTTCTCAATTGAAACAAAATTTTGTTAAACTGCTCTCCTATCTTTGTCAAGCTCCTAATTTTAGTCCCTACAAACACTGAAGAGTCCAGATTATTTAGGGTCCTTAGATCAATTGATAGCACAGATTCATACCTCAACAAAGAGCCCAGGAAATAAAGTATACCATGCCTAGAGGAAAATGCTTAATTATTACAAAAAACAAGAGATATGGACTTCCAGCAATCAAGAACTGTCCCATTATCTTTTTATCACAAAGGATTTCTAAACATGACCCCACTTTTTTCTGCACTTTGTGTATACTTATGGATAGTATGTTTATTCATTATGACTTAAGGGAGGATGTTTTGAACCAACTTTTCCTACTGTACCACCTTGGTCAATATCTATCCCAGGAATTACTTAAACCTAGCTAACTTGATTCATTTTTAACTGATTATCTTTCAGGGGAAACACACATCGATATTGAGCTAATGACATTAGATGAATCACCTCCAAGACTTCAGGAGTTCCACTAGAATCCTGAAGGTTAAAAGCAACTTTGCCAGAACTTGACTTTTCAGTGGGGCTGGAAGCTGGGGAAAGAATTCTCAGAACTTATATGGGCTACATATAATTGGAGAATTTGATGCTCAGAGGACCTAGGTGACTTGCCCAAGGTAGTGGGAAGTAGAAAGGCTTGGACCTAAATGGAGGCTTAATGACTTTCTACTTGCCATGCTGCTTACATGGGACAACCTCTAAGCCATTCTGTTCTTCACCCTTCTTTTTTCTCTTTAGAGATGATTTCAGTCACTCCTTGTCATTTTCTTTCTGTCCATATGAAACTCCTTAGGGCAGGGTTTCTTCACTATCATTCTGAATCCATTAATTTAATCATAGAATCTGTGGACATGAAGCTTCTCAAAGCCTCTTCTTCCAATGTGAAATAAATTTCTAACCAGACGCTGAAACTGTGCTAATTGTTCTGAGTTCTCTCAAGTGGCTTCTGGGAAACACAGATAGATAAACCTGCCATATAAAATCTAGTGAAAAGTTATCCTGCATAATTCAATCCCTACAGTAAGAATAAGAACTACACAATAGTATTGAAGTCTCTTTAGATTATAGCTCCTTTTAAGTGACAATTATGAAGAACTTTAAGGTAGTCTTGATTCTGTTTTGGAGAAACAAGAGCACAACTCAAGATTTACATTGATAAAAAAACAATGATTCAATGTTTTAAAAGGGAATCATGATTGCAGTGACTGTCAGAGTGGCCTTCAAAACAATGATTATTCATTTTTTATTAATTATTGCAGTGTTGTGAATTATTTCCAATGCTTCATCATTACTCTTCAAGGAAGGGTCAAATTAGCTATTTAGGTTGAGATAGGGGAACAGAGTTCTGACATTTTTCTACTTTGTGGAACACATTGAATTATGATGTGTAGTTAAGATAATTACTATTTTATATACCTAGCACTGTAGGTTAATTGAAGACTAGTGCGTATTGTACATAGTAGAATAGCATTCCCTATTAGTAATAGCAGGCTAACTGCCCCTCTTTGGGAAAGTAAGATAGAGAATAATGGCAACTGTAGAATCCAGAGAAGAAAGAATAATTTTAGGCTAAGACTTCCAGAGGAGTTGGAAGTCTGAGGTGGGGGCCCAAATAGGACATTCTTTTTTTTTTTTTTTAAATTCTTACCTTCTGTCTTAGAATCAATACTAAGAATTGGTTCCAGGAAGAATGGTAAGGGCTAGGCATAAGTGACTTGCCTAGGGTCATACAGCTAGGAAGTATCTGAGGCCACATTTGAACCACAGGACCTCTCATTTCTTGACCTGACTCTCAATCCACTGAGCCACCTAGCTGCCCCCAAAGAGGACATTCTTGAGATCATGAATCTTTCAGACCCCACTTATAGTACACTACTTCCTGAATTCATTGACTGACTATATTATTTGTTGTAAAGGAGAGCTTCTTTGTTGCAGGGATATGAGTTAATGAGTAATGATGGAAACAAAAACATTTTTAAAGCAAAGACCAATAAAACATTACAAAGGAGAAGAAAATAAAAAGTTCAAAAGGAACCTGAACAGTCAATTGCCTTGTTATATATGGAGATTTGAGGGTATAGCTTCTTGTCACATGCCTTGTTAAATTTATTAGACTTAAAAAAAGAAACCATTGGTAGCAGAAACTCACAATAGTTATATTTATGGTTACAAATACCATATAGAAGAGTTTATATCCTATCCTAGAGTCAAGTCATTGAAACTTCTTAAGAAGCAACATGACATGGAAAACTCATACTTTAGGAGCATCAATTTTGGGGCTATATGAAGGATGAGTTAGAGCGAACCACTCTGACTAACTTCAGGTATGAACTATTTGGCTTGAAATATCCAACTAAAATCTATGGTATCTACAATTATTAAGAAACTAACAAACATTTGTTCATTTTGTGCTTTGTAGATCTGCTGAAAACATTAGATGCCAAAATGTCTTAGAACAAAGTGAAATAAAGGTGCCCTGTTTTTAGATGAACTTGGGTAAAAGGTATTTAAAGGTTTTTCATGGATAATCCACTAATTTTGACTGGATAGACGAAACTTTATTTTTTTTTAATTATTAACTGAGTACTAATGATAGACTCTCACTATGAATATAATCTTAAGGTCGACTACTCAGATTGTGATAGGGTATGACACAGAAATAAATTTGTTTCTAAAAAATCTAGAGTGAAAAGAGACCTTGCAGGAGAAACATCTGTAGAATAGTCAGATCTAGGAATAAATGTGCTATGCAAAAAGAATGAACAGAACTTAGTTACTAAGGAGATAATTCATACACACTCAAACACACACACACACACACACACACACACACACACACACACACACACGGCACTTCCCCTTTGTATTCCATGTTGAAAAATCCCAACTTTTCCTCAAAGAAATGAATCACTAATATTGAAATTTTGGAAGGAATGAACTCTCTGGTATTCCTCAAATCCCAGTACATAAATGTTGAGCTACATGTATCTCAAACCCTGATTTTTACCCACTTCTCTTATTATCAGCAGGCTTCTAATGCTAACTGAATAAAATGAGATCTTTAGGAATGAAAAATTTTAGTAGGTATAACAAGAGGTAAAGAGAGAGAGAAAGAAAAGACGGTAAGGACAACAGGGAAAGGGAAGAAGTAAAGGAGAGGTGACATTCAGGAACAATCTGGCTGAAAAAGATGGAAGGAAATAAACCTTTATTAAGTACTTACTATATTCTAAGCACTGTGCAAAGCACTTTGAATATATTTGCTCTTTTGGTTCTCACCACAACCCTGGGAGATAGGGACTATTACTAGTCTCATTTCACAGTTGAGGAAACTGAGGCAGAGAATAAGTGCTATTCCCAGAGTCACAGAGCTAGTGTCTCAGGCTGGATTGGAACTCAAGTCTTCCTGATTCCAGACCAGTGATACCTGGCAGCCTGTAAAGAATATTTATTTTGAATTTAGAATTAGGAGGAAATAAGAAGTCACAAACAAAAATTTACCTTGAGTTATTGCTTTAAAGAGATTAAAGATTTTAACACGCTCTCTTCCAATTTACAGCTTCCTATATGCCTACAAGTTATGTCCTTTAATCTTTTGTTTGTTCAAACTAATGGATGATAGTTTTGCTTAGTCTTTGTGAAGAGTAAAGATGATTGAAATAGTAATGATACAAAAAGGGTTGTGACAGAAATTTGAAACTCACCTAAAGTTGGTGTGGTCTCCAATTTAAGATATCAATATAAAGGACAGGACAGAGACTAAACAAAATCAGAAACATCTATAAGGAACATCTATCATCAAAGCTTCTGATGACTTTTGACATTCTTTATCACTGTCAATATTATTATCATTATCATTCTTCTCCTTACTTTATACATAATCATTTTAATCTTTCACATGCATTAACAATAATAATCATGGCTTATGTTTATGTGGATTTTATATATATAAAGGTAATTCATTCTATAATTTTAACATTAACATATGATGTACTATTAATATATCATATAACATTAATATATAATGAGTATCTAATATTCAAATAAGATATAATCGGGTATAACAACATAATATTATATTATTTCAGAATATATCACATCATACCATGTCCAATACCATATTATATCAAGTAATATATCATAAAATAATGGCTAAATTATGCTAGTTATAGAATATATAATAATAGAATATGTAGTTTATATATTAATATTTAATATGCAACAATGATAATATTTAACACTGATATAACATTTTAAGTTTTGAAAGCATCTTAAAAAATATCTTATTTTATCCTCACAATTTTGGGAGACAGGTGTTATTATTATTCCCATTTTATAGTTGAAGAAAATGAGGGACTCAAAGCTTAAGTGACATGACCAGGGTCATGACACCTTTGTTGTTATAATAATTTACATTTTAGACCTATTCTCCTCCTCTCCACTCCTTGGTTTTAAGTCAATTTGCTATCTTAAATGAAAATAATTACTTTTGATGGTGTAAGTTTGATTTAAAACATTATATTCTTTTTATAAATTTAACTGTAAAGCATAATATGGCCTAGTGAGTTTTTCAGAGGGTTCAGAAAGAAATGTCAAGCCAAAATAATATTTGATGGCAATATATGAATGCAATGAGGCAGTTCCTTTGGGGTGCACTAAGCTAAATTTGCTTTAATTTTTAGAAAAAACCAGAAGGGAAAATAAAAAGTTTGACTGTTGAAATTATTAGCAAATGAAATTTTTTTCAGTGTTAGGGCATGATAATAAAAAATATTTTAATCAGGGCTATAGTTCCTGCATCCATCATAGTGTTTGGAAATTTCAGCCTTTTAGAGTCAAATATTCCCTCATTTGTTTTTTATGAAGTTCATTTTTCTTCAAAACATATTTTCAAAGGTAAAACTAGAAATGAAAACTAAAATATATGAATTCTTGGATTTGGTCTCATACAGTAATGGATTCTTATGCATATATCTTATGTATTCTTATTTCAGAATGCTTATTTCAGGACAGGGCTATAGACAATAAACTACATCTAGACCACCTATATTCCAGGAAGTGTTACAGAATCACATAATTTGAGAGTGGGAAGAGACTGCAGAAACTATTGTAAGATGTGTGATCTTAAGTGGGATGAACTGCCTCCTAGAATTCCACAGTACCCCTCAGAACTCCAGAAGAGGGGGCAATAGGGGGAGTTAAGAATGTGGGCATAAAAGCAGCCACCCATCTAACTTTGCACAAACCAGGCAAAGTGTGTTCAGGGAAGAGCAAGACACTTTACCTTACTCATGGTCTGAGACGAGGGAGATACAGAATGACATTGATAGGCTCATACATATAAGAAACTCATCCTAGTCTGCATATTGGGAGATATGTTGGAGAAGACACACACTCAAAGTTGGGATGGAGGAGGCAAGATAATATGCTCTAGGAATAGGGAGAGTCAAGAACAGGTTAACAGTGCCATGTGTAGGAGGAGGCCTTCTCAATCAGACCTGGCAGAAATGTTCTTGGGGTCTCTTTTCTCAGGTAAAATTTGTGGAAGATTCTAACACTAAGGCAGCAGGAGAATGACTCAAGATTTTTGAAGCAGTTCAAAAGTTCATCGAATCAAAAGCTTTAAGCCTTTTCTGTCTAACACAAAGCTAACAGTGAAAAAGTATAATAGTCTCTTTTGCATCTATCAACTTTAGAACAACTTATCCTAAGGCAGTGATGGGCAATCTTTTAGGGATGGAGTACCAGGCCCCACCCAGCATCACAAACCCCAGACTAAGTACCATGCCCATTCACCCCCAGAGACCACATTCTGTGCCCCTCCCCACATTGAGTGTTGGGCTCACATTGCTTCCCCCTCTTACTCCACTCAAGGTAAGGAGGAAGCACTCCCATTGAACTGCTGAACAGGGTGGTGGGTGATGTAATGAGACTTGAGAAGAGGGAAAGGTAAGGGGCACAAGCACTCTACTCTGCTCCCCTCTAGTTATGTGTGCTATGATCTGCCCAAATCTACTTCCTCTCCAAAGTGGAAATTGAGGGGACCTTGAAAATTTCAAAGTCCACCCTCTTTAGCCACTATCAAAGGAACCAGAAGCCATTTCAAATGCAATGCTTTATTGAGAGAGAAAGAAAGAAATAGGTGGCCAGAAAAAAAGCAAAAAAGTCCTAGCTTAAAGGAAAAACCTTTATTATAAGAAAATGTAATTATCAGGCTAAACAACATTATCCTGACACATTCACCCTATCATGGTCCAGTCTTCCTGAAGCAGGTATCCTCCAAATTAACCTTTTTAGCAAATGGTCAAGGGTAATTTGGATGCAGGGCTGATTGGGAGATTGCTACCTATGACAAGCCACCATTGTGTTTTCCAGAGCTTCTAGTCCTCCTGGTCTCCTTCAGGCAGTCACCCCTTTGAATGCAATTTGAAGAGGCTTTGTCAGGAGATTAAGAATGCAAATTAAAACAGCCCAAGTTTGCTTGTAAAAGAAACTGGGGAAGGGAGCTGTAGAACATCAAAGAGGCAATTAGCCTAGCATTAGCTTCATAAAACTTATTCCTAAATGACTAGACTATAATTTTGAACATTTTTAAAGTAGAAACTAAGACACTGGTTGCTTCTCATAGTAAAAATGTAAGCTGTTTCTGTCTCACTCAGGCCAAAGGTAATTAAGAGGCCATTGTATTCTGAATGATGTGGGGCAATCTTGTCCTTCTAGGGATGCTGTCTTGAAGAGACCTGCTTATTAACTCCTACTGGGGAGAAGGGGAGAGGAACAGCTCAGCTGTGCTTCCCTCGAGCTTTCTTGTTAGGAACTCAGTTGAACTCTGTGCTACAGGGACAAGTGCACTGAGTCCTTGGGGCAATAGGTCTTAGTCAAACATGGCCACAGAGAGGTCAATGCGTTCCATCTCTGGCATGTGTGCCATAGGCTCGCCATCATGATCCTAAGGGATTCTATATTGAAGTATTCTCAAAATAAATATATCGAATTATAAAATCTATAATTATCATACTCTGCTTTCAAGTATGTTAACTATCCCTTCCAGCTCTAGGGCACCTAAAATTTAATGTATATGTCAACTACTCCTTCATCCTAGTCATTGGTTATATTTTTAAATAACAAAAGTCTTCTTGACATATTGATATCGCCATTGACCATAACCCTTTGAATCTGGCCATCCACCCAGTTTTCAGGTTTTTTTTTATTGTATTATTGTTTAAACTCTATTCTCCATCTTTTCCATAAGAAGACTATGAGATATTTGCCAAAATTCTTGTAAAAACTTAGGGAAATGCTATCCATGGCATTGCTGTAATCTATTAAATTTTAGCAATACTGAAAAAAAAGAAATTATTTTATTCTGGCATGACTATCCTCAAATGCTATACCTTAGAGGGTAGAATAGATACAGGACCTGTGATTGGGATGAAAAACAACAACTTGTTCAATAAAGGAAGGTCATGTAATATAGGATTTTTTAACCTTGCCATGTTGGCTTAGGGCAAACCTGTCAGTTGCCCTAGATGGAATGTTGAAGGTGGCATGAGCCACAACTGCCAGTGAACCAAGGGTATAAAAAGCCCTGGAGACCCAGGGCTGGGTTCTTTTTTTCCCCTGACTTCACCCTGACTACTCACTTACCCCTGACCCCACCTTTGGCCCTGGGTGGTGGGAATGAGAATGTGGGTAGCTAGGCCTTAGAGTAGTGTAGGGTTTTAAGACCTAATCTAGAGCAACTCAATATATTTATCACCACTGGCAAGATTTAGTCCAAAAAAAAACCCTTTATTTATCAACCAGTGACCGCATCACTCTGACCCAGGGCTGCCTGCCCTGAGTCAGCAAAGACCATCCCAACAGGATCTCTACCAACTTAAATCAGACAATCTTTCACCATCAGATCTCAGTATTTCCTGACCCTCTTTCCACTGCCTTGTTCTCTTACTCAGTTATCAATAAACCCCTTAGCCTTAACCAGAGAATTCCGTAGTTATTTGCCTACCATCACAGGCCAAGGAGAACAGGCAACAGCAAGGGATTCTGAGCAGTTTGGGTTGGAACAAACTCCATTGCTGAGAGGCAGGAAGTTCTACATCCACTTCCTGCCAGTCTGCCATTAACCAATAGGGAGCTGCTTCCTCAGTAGGGAGGGGCCAGTTACCAGATATCTTAAAGGAGCCTGGTGGCAAGCAGTGAGGTTCCTCTGGAATCAAGGCTCTGGGCTGGGTTTGGAGTGTGGGAGGAGTACCATGCTGGATCTCTCACCCAATTGGATGATCCTCTCACTGTCAAAAGCAGTGACCTTCCAGGATTTTCTTTACATCGCATAATAGAATCTGGAGAATAGAGTAAATAATAAGAGATAGCTCCCCTGCTGCCACTGATTTTTTGAACTTCATACAATATCTGTCATTCAATGTGGGTTTTTTGCATGTTGATCAATTTTTAGTAATCATTTTCTAACATTTTTCAATCCATGTTCTCATCTTTATTCCCTGCCTCTCTTTCTCTTTACCAAAGATAGCAGCTAATATGATAAGTTATACATGTGCTGTCATGTAATGCACATTTCCATGTTTGTCTTATTGTGAAAGAAGATACATTGCTTATACAAGAAAAAATCATGGAAATAAAGTGAAAAATACTATACTTCCATCTGCATTCAGATTCCATCAGTTCTTTCTTTTTTTTAAATTAGATTAACCAGTATTTTACATATTTTATTTGTTTTTTCAAAGTACCAGCTCTTAGTCTTAATTCAATAGTTCAATAGTTCTTTTACTTTTACTTGTATTAATTTCTCTTTTAATTTTAGGATTTCCAATTTTGTTTTTATCTGAGGATTTTTAATTTGTTCTTTTTCTATTTTTTTTTTAAGTTGCAAGCCCAATTCATTGATCTCCTCCCTCTCCATTTTGTTGGCATAGGCACTCAGAGACATACCATTTCCCCAAGTATGCTTTGACTATATCCCATATCCTCATTGTCATTCTCTTTAATGAAGTCTGTAATTGTTTCTATGATTTCTTTTTTGACCCACCAGTTTAGAAGAATTAGATTAATTAGTTTCCAATTAATTTTAAATTTGCCTTTCCATGTAAGGATGCCCCAGGCCCATTGAGACAGAAGGCAAGAGACATGCTTTGTAAAAACCTACTCCAGACTCTTGGCGAGGCTCAAGTCATGCACATGGAAGTCCACAAATCATGTCTTAGACATCTGGTTTTTCTAATTAATTGCCTTAAAACATTCCTGATGAACTGAAATATTATTGACCAAATTAACATAACCTTAAAGTTTATCTTAGGTAGAATGAACTTCATACTTTTTCAATGCATCCTATTCAAATTCTATTCTTGAGAAATTCCTGATTAGTTATCACAAACTTTGAGTTATGTCACAAGGACAGAGTAATCTTCTCTACTCTGTCACCAGCACTATCTCATGTCTTGGATAGCATACCAAAGAGAAACCTTGTAGATTAGTATTGTTGAATGTATTTGCCCCCTTATACAGCTATGTACCTTTAACTGGCCTGCATACTTTGATAAGGCTTGAATACTCTTGACTGACATATAGAAAATATATACTTCTGACAAGTAACTTCTTTGTTCACGGAATGTATAAATATCACTCTTAAATACCCAATAAACTAGGTCTTTGGAATTTCACTCTTGCAAGCCTCCCTAGGTTTTTCATGACTCAGTTATTCTTTGCACCATTTCTCTGTCTATCTTTCTCTCTGCTCTTGTTCTTTAGTTCTTTAGCTCACAATCACATACACTCTCTCATTCAGAGTTTAGAACTTGGGCTGTGTCTGCTGGTCAGAAGACATTTGATGTAATTTGACTCCTTTGCCACCTGAGCTAACCAGCATGGGGTTGGGTTTTACCTACCTTCTAACAGTAGCTATCAGAGGAACCCATGAGGCGAACATTTCTTCCAGTTCACCACATCCATGGACCCTTGTTAATTTTAATTTTTATCATATTATGATCTGAAAAAGTGGCATTTATTATTTCTGCCTTTTTGCATTTGTTTGCAATATTTTTATGCCCTGGTACATGGTTGATCTTTGTATATGATGAGGAGAAGGCATATTTCTTATTATCCTTGTTCAGTTTTCCCCAGATATCTATTAACTCTAATTTTTCTAATATTTCATTCACTTCCCTTACTTCTTTCTTATTTATTTTTTATTTGATTTATCTAGTTCTGAAAGGGGAAGGTTGAGATCCCCCCACTAGATATGGTTGTACTATCTATTTACTCCTTGAGTTCCTTGAATTTCTCCTTTAGAAATCTAGATTCCATACCATTTGGTGCATAAATATTTCATAATATTACTTCATTGTTTATAATATCCTTTAGCAAATGTAATTTCCTTCCTTATCTCTTTTAATTATATTAATTTCTACTTTAGCTTTGTATGGTATCATTATTGCTACTCCAGCCTTTTTTACTTTAGATGATGCATAATAAATTCTGCTTCAGCCTTTGAATCTGTGTGTCACCCTGCATCAAATGTGTTTCTTGTACACAACATATAGTAGGATTCTGTTTTTTAATCCACTCTGCTATTTCTGTTATATGGGTGAGTTCATCCCATTCATATTCAGCGTTATGATTACTAATTGTGTATTGCCCTCCATCATATTATCCCCTTTAGATCCTGCTCTATTCCCTTTCACTCTGTTCCTCCTCACCAGTATTTTGCTTTTTGTCTCCCTCCCACTTCTCCTTCCCTCCAATTACCGCCACCTTCCCTTGTCTTATTTCCCTTCTACTTCTCTGCAGGGTAAGAGAGAATTCTATACCCCACTGAGTATATTTATTTTTCCCTCTCTGAGCCAGTAATGAGAGTAAGTTAAAGCATTGCCCATCACCACCCTTATCTTCCCCTATCTATAATGATTTTTCACACTTCTTTATGTTATATAATTTACTGCATTCTATCTCTTCCTTCTCTTTTCTCTTAGTGCAATCCTCTTTTACTCCTTGATTTTTTTACATATTCATATGTATATGTATCATATATACATATAATTTTATTAAATCACATTTACGTACACATTATATCATATGTTTTCATATACATCATGTCATCATAATTAGTTTACTCCTCTACCCTCTTTCTGAGTAAATTTCTTCTATCTTCTCTACTACTAAGAGTAATTTTTGAGAATTACAGGTATCCTCTTTCCATGTAGACACATAAAACTTTTGACCTTGATGAGTCCCTTAAATTTTCTCTTTCTTATTTATCTTTTTGGGCTTCTCTTGTGTCTCATGTTTGGACTTCAAATTTTTTTTAGGTCTGGCTAATTCCTCAGGAATTCTTGGAAATCTATCTTATTGAATGTCCATTTCCCCCCTGAAAGAATATACTAAATTTTGCTGGATAGGTGACTCTTGGTTGTAAACCCAAATCTTTTGCCTTCCTGAATATAATTTCCCAAGCCTTTTGATCCTTTAATGTAGAAGCTGCTAGGTCCTGTGTGATCCTGATTGTAGCTTCATGGTACTTGAATTATTTCTTTCTGGCTGTTTGAATTTTCTCCTTAGCTAGGTGGCTCTTGAGTTTAGCTTTTACATTCCTGGAAGTAGTCATTTGAGGGTTTTTTTCTGGAGTTGATCTGTGAATTCTTTCAATTTCATTTTTATCTTCTTATTTGAGTATCTCTGGGCAGTTTTCTTTGATAATCTCTTGTAATATGATGTCCAAGTTTTTTTTTTTTCTTGATCATGGCTTTCAGTTAGTCCAATAATTCTCAGATTATCTCTCTTAGATCTATTTTCTAGGTCAGTTGTTTTTTCAATAAGATATTTCATATTTTCCTCTGTTTTTTTTTTCCATTCCTTTGATTCGGTTTTATTGTTTCTTGGTTTCTCATGAAGTCATTAGTTTCTAGAGAGTCAGTTTTGATTTTTGAGGTCTGATTTTCCTCTGTCAGTTTTTTGTTTTCATTTTCCAATTGGCCCATTTCTTCTTGCATCACTTTCACTATTTGCATTTATTTCATTTCTCTTTCCCACATTTCCTCTGCCTCTCTTTTTTGTACTTTTGAAGTCTTTTTTTAAGATTTTCCAGAATCTGTGTCCAATCCTTATTTTTCTTTTGGACTTTGTGTGTTTTTCCTTTGCTTTCACTGTCCCTTTCTGTTTCTGCATCTTGCTCTGTCTCCATAAAAATTCTTTAGAGTTAGGTGCTTTTTCTGTTGTTTGCTCATTTTTCCTATCTAATTATAAGTAGACTCTGTTTTCTGGGAAGTTGGAGTATCCTCTTAAACTTCAATCCTTCTTTGATGTTATTCTCAACTTATTTTCTGGATTTTTACCAGTTTCAGTTCTTGGAGAATGATGTGAGGATCTAAGAGCTAAGAATTCTGAGAGCCCCCTGCTCCTGCTAATTCAATTGACCCTTGAGATGCTGATAGTTTAAAGACTTGCCTCAGGCTTGGGCATAAGCTTTTTCTCTCACTTCAAACTTGATCAGGTCAGGGACTGACAAAATTCTAGCCCAGGCTTAGATGCAAGTTTTTGGTCTAGCTGTATACTTGATCCAATGAGGCACACTTTTGATGGCCCTGTCCTGATGCTCTGCCCTTAATTTTAGGCAAAAATATCTACCCCTCCCCCTAAGTACTATCAGGCACCCCAAACTGTGAACTATGTCCTCATCCCAACCCCAGACTAGGATTCCTGGCTTTGCTTTTTCTGGGTCCACATGGATCAGCTCACTTCAGGCCAGACTGCCCTGGGCTGGGATTCCAGACTTTTCCACATGTTTGAAACTTCAAGGGGTATGGGTTGGCTTATACCACTATTTGCCCAGGCAGAATCTCAGGGTCTAAATGTTGATTTGGGATTAGTTTCTGAACCTGGGACAGCAGATGTGGGATGGGGGTGTATGGTTTGCTCTTGGATTGCTCTTCCCTCCTTGCTGCCACCTCTTGCTGGCTCTACTTTCCTCTCACTCCAGTGCCCCAGGTGTTCTCTGCTTACATATCGAATTTTTCTTTTCTTGAAAGTTGTTTCACTCTCTCTCCTTGTTGGTTCTTTTACTCCTATATTCATTTTATGGCAATATTTTAATCTTGGTTGGAGAGGATTCTCATGGTGACACGGAGCTGCTCTGGTTTACTCCACCATCTTGGCTTACTCCATCAGTTCTTTCAATGGTGATGGGTAGCTTTTTTCATCACGAATCTCTGAGAGTTGTCTTGGATCCTTGAATTGCTAATAGTAAAGATATTTATATTTGATCATCCTATATTACTGCTATTGCTTTGTATAACAAAGTCCTTCTTCTGCTCACTTTACTTTGCACTTGATATAGATCTTTCAGGTTTTTAAAATGATTATTCTGTTCACCATTTATTATGGAACAATAGAACTCCATTACAACTATATACGACAACTTGTTCATCCATTCCCCAAACGATGGACATCCATTCAGTTTCTAATTCTTTGCCATCACAAAAAGAGCTCCTATAAATGTCTTTGTTTATGTAGGTCCCTTTACCTTATATTTGATCTCTTTGAGATATAAACATGGTAGATGGGTCGAAGGATATATACAGTTTTATGATCCTTTGGACATGGTTCCAAATTGCTCTCCAGAATGACTATATCAGTTCACAGTTTCACTTGTAATGCATGAGTGTCCCAATTTTTCCACATTATTTCCATCATTTATCATTTTCCTTTTCTGTCATATTAACTAGTCTGATGGGTATAAGGTGGTACCTCAGAGTTGTTTTAATTTGCATTTCTCTAACAAATAGTGACTTGGAGCATTTTTTCATATGACTAAAGATAATTTTAATTTCTTAATCTGAAAACTCCCTATTCACATCTTTTGACCATTTATCAACTGTGAATATGCATTTTTTAAAAAAACTTCTTTGATACAAGGTATGGGTTCCAAAGCATAAGAGTGGTAAGGGGTAGGCAACTGATGTTAAATGACTTATCTAATGTCTGAATCCAGAGTTGAACCTAGGACTTCCTATCTTCTAGCCTGGCTCTCTCGCCAATGAGCCACTTAGCTTCCTTGTAAATAAACAGTTAATAAATGCTTCTTTGTTTATTGACTTTCTAAGAATACTTTCCCACCTCCTCCACCCTAACAACCTTAACTATTTTCCTGAAGTTTTTCCTTCTCTGACTTCTCAAACTTTCCTAAGCCTGTAAACTGTGGTTGAGTAGAAAGGACAGGTTAAAAGTGTGGAAACTCATCAAAGAAAATGGGTCAGGGTGATTTACTAGGCCCCTACAGCAACCAGGCTACCCTAGAAAGGGGGAAAAGCTTCCTCAGGGCAGTAGTTGCTCCAAAGCTTCATAGCACAGTTCTTATTAGTATATTGGGGAGAGGCATTTCAAATAGAGCAAGACGTGAGGAGTGAAGTCCTGAGCCCCCGCTGCAAACTTAGACTATCTTGAGAATGCTTCTGATTGTCTTTTCCTCAGACTTTTTTCCAGTTGAAATTTTGTCTCAGGTTGTAAATAAAAAAGCAAACAATCTTAAACCCATTTTAAAACATACAGAATATGCACATCAATCTCAAATCATTTGAACAAAAAAAGGAATAATATAATTATCTTCACTGTTAATAATAACCACTTAAATTGTTTAAAAGATTTATTGGTGGAGTTCTCTAATCAAGCTGAGTTTACAAAAAAATTATTTTCCCATCAAAAGGGAGAACAGACTCATTGGTACCTTGTTAAACAGGGAAAATACTGTATCTAATTTGTTTCCAGTAATTGAAACTGCCTACAAGATGACTATGTTGACTTCAAATTATAGAATGACACACCTTAGTGAATCTAACTGCCCTTCAATGCTGGGCAATAAAAGAGAGGTGACAGGTTGCCTTTATTTTATTGTTTCTTTTTTATCCTCTTCACCTTTTAGCTCCTCTCCTTTTTAGACAGAAATCAGATAGAATTACTATAGAGAATCACTCATATGGACATTATCACTATAGAAAAATAAAAGACTGAATCCAGGAGATGGAGGAGCAGGAGACCTGTATGTTGTTTCCTACTATTACCAGGAAAGAATTATATATAGAGAAAAGGTCTTATGAACAGAGTGTTGCTTATCTAGCAGGCTCCCAAAGGGAATCCAGAGCTCTCCAGGAGAAAATAATGTCACTGGAATTTTAGTGTTCTTCTGCCAGCATCATCAAATTCAATTTCCTTTTTTGTGGGAGTTTATGGGCTATTCCAAGAACTCTATTTGTTTTCTGTAATTGTTTTTGTTTTCTTGTGAGTTATTTGTGTCTTCTATACATTCACTGGCTCAAAATAAAGAGGCTTTCCATCTCTATGCAATATATATTTGATACCTTAATAGCCTATATGAGGGGCACCAAGGTAGCACAATAGATAAAGTGCCAGGCCTCCACTTAAGAGGACTTGCATTGAAATTTGGTCTCAGACACTTTCTATCTATGCGACTCTAGGCAAGTCACTTAACCCCAAAATGCCTACTCTTTCTTCTTTTCTGTCTTATTTCTTCCCAGAAATAAGGGTTTAAACAAAAGAACCTAAATGGGAACTTGGGGAAAAGTTGATAAATATTTTTATAAGAAAACAACAAAAAAGGGTACCACAAGGAAAACAAATAGAGCAGCTTTGTATCATATTACATATAATTAATGCATATATAATTACATTATATACATTATTACTATAATTAGATTCTTTTAAACCTAAAGCTTTGGTGGCAAACCTATGGAACATGTGTTAAAGGGGGCACTCAGTGGGCATGTGTACCACTGCCCCAGGACAGAGTTCACCAGAGGTCATTAGTAGAAAACCAGAGGGATGCAAAGCTAGGCTGTTCCCTTCCCCCTCAAACATTTCTCACATCACCTACCCCTCTAAAAAACTCACCCAAGAACCATCATCTTCAGCTCTTGGCTATTTATTTTAAGATGAGAGTTGCTGAGTTCTTTCCTGACTTCCACTTGAAGGTTTACAAAATGTATTCCTCTTTATAAATATTTAAATTTTTTAATTAAATATGAAAATTATTTAAAATAATCCAAATAGTATTGTCCCCATTTTACAGATAAGAAAACTAAGATTCAAAGAAATTATATACTTTTCTCAGAGTCATTAAGAGAATGGAACATTGATTCTAGTTTCAGTATTTAATTCCTCTTTCACACACTCCTCTAATTATTAAGCACCTGATCCATTTGTTGAGATAAATATATAATCCTATCAGCAAGTTTTTGTTATGGGAAACAAAGCTCTAGATAGTAATCATACAAATTAAATAGGAAGAGGAAGACATAAAGTAAGTCAGAAATTGATATGCATAAATAAGTTGTGGTTTGTGTCATTGATGAGAACAATCAAATTTACGAGATCACAGGTCCATGGGTTCATCAAATTAGTAGAAATAAATGAATGCTGGAAATTTAAAAGAAACATATTGTTATTTGAACCTCAGATTCTTTAGCTTCTACATACACTATATTACATAAGTTAGCACTCAGATATTTTTCATTGCTGTGTGACGTTTCTCAAATGTTTATCTTATCTCCTAACTATATTGGAAATGCCTTGAAATCAGAGACCATTAATTTCTTTTCTATGACAAATAGCACAATACTGAGCATATAGTAGATGCTTAGGAAATAATTCATAAATTATGGTTGATAAATTGATTATCAGCCTAAAATGTGAAAAATATTTTGAGTTAAGAGTAAAGATGTTCCACATGTAGTCCATGTAAGCTATGAAATTATTATCCAGACTTCTCTTATAGATCAGTGATTCCCAAACTGGGTGCTACTGCCCCCTGGTGGGTGCTGCAGTGATCCAGGGAGGTGGTGATGGCCACAGGTACATTTATCTTTCCTATTAATTTCTATTAAAATTAAAAAAAATTAATTTCCAGGGGGATAAGTAATATTTTTTTCTGGAAAGGGGGTGGTAGGCCAAAAAAGTTTGGCAACCACTGTTATTGATAATTCTCAGGTCCTAGAGTAAGGCTTTGGCCTCAAAATTCCTTCCCTAGTCTTCTAAAGCTATGTTAGAAATGTTAGGAGTGATTCTATAATATCATTATCTCAAGCTCCCATCTATATGTACTCCTTTCTTCTCCTAAAAGTATCCATAGATACATGCAACCAGCCTTCAGTTGCCTTTTTAGGTGGTATTTCCTAAGCCTAAATTGGTACAATAAAAGAGAGTTGGTGTAAAATATTCAGGCACAGACATCTATGATACATACTCTTAAAAGTACATGCATAGTGCAGGGGACTGTGCAGTCAAGCTAAAGAGCACATGCTCTTGATTGCCAAAAGTCCTTTTTTCTCTTTTGTGGGATGTGCAAACAAGGTAAAGTTTATTTTCTAGGATTTTTAAAGAGTTATGAGTTCCTGTCTCATTTTTCTTTAGTTCTCAGAGCAGATACAACTGTTGCTGTCATCAGGGATGATGATGGGGTGCAAGTGGGATGACCAAAATCATCCAGACCCATCAAAACTCTCAAGGTCCTCATATTTGGTCAAAGTCAATACAGGTTTTGTTTTTTGTTTTTCTATTCACATAGTTCTTCTGATAGAAAACTACATTTCCTCCAATTTGTATAAATTAATCCCTTCTTGTTTCTATTAAATAACTTGTAGATAATCCCTTGTCCTAGGTCAAGCTTCCATAGCTAATCTAAAGAGAATTCTTGACCAACAATGTAGTACAAAGGACTTTTTACCACTTCATCTACACATACTTGTAAAATAACAACAGCAATAGGAATGGGTTTAAGTCCTGTGACTTCTACAAAAACATGTCTACAGATTATGCATTATGCTAAAATTAAACTACTGGAATATCATTTAAATTTAATTCTAATAGTCAACTAGCAGGAAAATCCCAAGTCACTGGAGTGACAGTTACCATGGCAACTTTCAAAGAAATAGAAGAATTTCCAAGATCTTTAAGGAAAGAAAGTTGTTTTGCATCACTAATAGTAATTTATGTGGGAGAATGTCTGAACCATTAGTAAAAATTATATGGGTGTTTAGGTGTAATAGCTAAAAATTAAAAAGTCCGGAGGAGATCAGAGTTCAGCATTACCCAGTTAGATTGATCAAAGTAGTATTTGTTCATTTAAATATTACCCAAATCCACTTTTTTTTGTATGTCTCATGAACCCTTGGTAGTCTATAAAACCAATTATATCCCAAAGATGAAGTACTTTTTTTCAATATAAATCTACAGAACTCATGTAGAACTCCAAAGCTATAAAAAGTATAAAGCAAATATATAAATTACTTTATGCCCCAAACAGACCTAGAGTGGAATCATTAGTCTACCAACATCAGTTCCAGTCCCCAACCCATTCCATTATTTTTCAAGTGAGTTCTTGAACTTAACTTTTGAAATGCCATGAAGCTGAAATTTCAGATATTTCCCAGAAGCAAGTGTTTCTGATCCTGTCATTTTAAAAGAAATTCCTCTTCCAAAGGAAAAATAATAGAAGGAAGGAAACATTTAATTGTGAAATGTCTGGATCTTAAATCAGTCTCTTTATGCCTCAATAAATTAAAAATACTTTTAGAGTTATTTAAAGTCACTTGATTGCAATACCATAATTATTACTCCATTGATTAATATTCTACCACCTAGCATAATTGAAGCTATACATAAATGAGCTCCAGGCACACCTGCCAATCAATGGATGATCATGCATTGGAAATGCCAAATATTAATAAACCACACTCTCCCATTTTGTGAGCTCTTCCCTGAGAGGAAATCACACAAGAACTATGTCAGTCCATTACATATGGTAGCATTTCTCCTTTCCTTCATATTTACTACCACCATATCATAAAATACAAGGTGGAAAAAAATATGAAAGGTAATCTAACTCCAATCCTTTCACTTTGCAGATGAAGAAATTAAGGTCTAGAGAAGTTAAATGAATCTGTTAGTGTCACATCGGTGGTAAACAGCAGAGTTGGAATTCAAATTCATGCTTTCTACCTCCACATCTAGCATTTTTTCCAGTCCGTCACATATAGATTGAAAGTAATTCCAACTTGGGTGGATAATTGAGTAATCGAGTGGATAATTGTGTGGAGGAGGGAGGGGTATAATTGAAATATGGTTAAGTATTAATCATGTTAATATACTACCTTGCTTAGATAACTTCAGTGGCTTCTGATTGCCACAAGGATAAAATCCTAACTCCTCAGCTTGTTCCTAAAAACCTTTTAAAAGCTGGCTACTTAATTTACAGACATTTCACATTTCTCCGTTTCATACACTTTATTCCATCTTAACTAGCCAATTAGCCTCAGCCTTAACAGCATAGACTTTTTTTTTTGCCTTTGCATTCCCAGCTCTGTGCACAATACTTGGAACACACAGGTTGCCTAATGAATGCTTATTGATTTAACTGGACTTAATTATTTGTTCTTCAGACTCTTTCATGTTCCCACCCCTGTATTTTATAACTCCTGGCTGACAGTCCCAGGGACACCACTCCTCCCCTAGACAGAACAGCCTTGAAGATTAAGAATCATATCCTGTGGTTCCTGGAAGCATCCCTACTCCCTCTATCTTGCTATTAGCTAACCCTAAGACAAAGGCACCTATATCCTAGAGACATATATATTCCCTCCTTTGAATGCACCACTTGGGATTCTCTTGCTGAGTTCCCCCAGCGCGCACTGGCAATAAAGCTTTCTCCTGCTTTGATTGCATTGTCTCGTGTGTTCCTCTGGTGGCCACCCATTTGAACCCTAACATCTTCATGCCATCAGATCCTAGTATAGTATCTTGTAGAGCAAGTAGTTAATAAATCTTTGTATTGTTGCTAGAAGGGAGGCTTGACACAATTAGCAGTATCTATAGGAATTCAATCAGTTATGGGTCATATTATGATACAGGCAATGACTACCTTTAGAAAAATTTCAAGTTCAGAATCATTTAGTGCTACTCTGTAAATCTGTAAACGGGTGAAAAAGTGAATTGAACTCTTCAATACGAGGTTCCCCACATAGTTGCTTAAGAAATGATTATCAAATAATTTACTAATTCAACAGAAGTGATATACAGTAGGGCAAAATTAAAGTCAATGCTTTGGAGTGCATTTTGTACTATTGGCTCTTAATTTAACTAAAGTGAAAAGAACTAGAGCTATTCATAAGAATAGATGACATCAGGAGTCAAAATGAATTCCCTTTTGTTAAAGTTATTGTAGAAGGAATTATTCTTTTAGTTATCAGAAGGATGATATGGTCAGTGATGTTCCTTCCAACTGGGAAATTGATTAATTCTGTGAAATAACAAAGAGAAAAATTTAGCCTTGTTATAAGGAAAATTTTGTAACAATTAGAATTGTCTAAAAGTATAAATGTTCTATCTCCAGAGGAAGTGTGTGAGGGAGAAACCATAGATAGGGAAAATCAATAGCTTACAAGGAAAGATTGAATTGAGACTTCTTAAATATGACATAGCAGGTAGGTGGCACAGTGGATAAAGCACTGGGTATAAAGTCAGGAAGATCTGAATTTAAACCCAGACCTGACATTTACTAAGTGTGTGACCCTGGGCAAGCCACTTAACCCTATTTGCCTTCATCTTCTCATCTGTAAAATGAGCTGGAGAAAGAAATGGCAAACTATTTCACTATCTTTGGCAAGAAAACCCCAAACGGAGTCATGAAGAGTTGGGAAAGACTTAAGCAGCTGAACCACACAAGAAGAACAAATATATACTGTATATATTATTATTTTTAAGGATATAACTAAGTATCTATTATTATTATAAATAGGTTTCTTATTCAGGTCTGGAATGAACTAGATGGCTTTGGAGATCCCTTCCAACTCTGACATCCTGTGACTATGTGAAAATAAAATTCTATATGTGATAAATGATCAAACACCTTCTGTAATGGGGGTAATTTAAGGAAAGGTGTGGGGTACAAGGGAATTTTTAAAGGAGGTTATCAGGGATTTATTAAGATAGTAAATCTAGGCTACAGGTAGGCTGGAATAAGAAGATTCAGGATATAATAGGGCTGAAGTCAGGAGTTTAACACTGAAGGAATAAGATCTTCAGGGAGAGGGAGAATTAATCTAACAGGCAAATACAGCAGGGTTTATAGACCAGGACTCAGACTTAAACACAGGCTGAGGGAAATAGACTAAACTGAAATTAACAACAGGCTTAGTTAATTTCACAGGAAGGGACTTGTTTTGAAGTTACACCTTCCTTCAAGATGGATACCCCGGCTTCCCTTCAAGCCCAGAGTATGTTAGTTCTTTCCCTCTTCTTCCCTCTCTTAATAACTAACTGACCAATTATACTAATAGGTCTGTTGAAACACAAAAAAGGTTTATTATCCTCAAAAGGATGATCTGACAGGAAAGTGGATTGAGGAAGCCCTAACAGTTGTCTCAGGAACCTCAGGTGAGGGAAGGGAGGCAGAGATGAAGTCTGAGTAAGGACCTGCCTTTAACTCAAGCTTACAAAGTGCTCTTGATATATAAAGGGAATAAATGATGACTGACTAGCTTCTTTATATCTAATATTGTCAATATAATTAACCCTTCACAGATTTGAACTCCTCTCTAATTACTCTCCTTATTAACTCCACAGACATATAAGGTAAGGGAGGGAAGGTAGGAAATAATATTGGGAAGGAAGATACAAATGGTTTATCCAAAATAACAATTTCTCAAATAAATATTTCAAAGCTAGGCGAAATTTCAATACTACAGATAGGTAAGGAGGCAGCTTGGCTGGTCAGACAACCTCCCTCCACAGGAGACCCAAACCAATTGTCTCTTCCCTCAAGATTCCAAACCCCTAACTGCTTTCAGACCTCAGCCAAAGCTTGAAAAAACTATATGACCCTCTCTCTCTATACTACACTTCATGGCATTCCTTTTTCTCTTTCATAAGACAGGAATTTTTATAGAGGCAGTGTGGTATCTTTTAAAGAATATTCACCATACTATGAGCTGGAGTTCCTAGACCTAAAGGCATAACTAGCTCTATAATCCTGATCTAGTTAATTTTTTAAAAATAGCTAACATTTATATAGCATTTTCTATGTTCTGAGCATTGTACAGAGTGCTTTGCAATTATCTCATTTGTTTCTCTGGGAGGTAGATGCTATTATTATCCTGATTTTACAGATGAGGAAACTAAGGCAAACAGTAATTAAGTTATTTGCCCAGGATCCCACAGCTAGGAATGTTTGGCCTCAGTTTCTTCAGCTCTAAAAGTAGGATGAATCCTTGCTTCATAAATGAGCTTATTCTATGGATCTGTACAGAACATGCATAGTTATACAAATATGAGCTATTATTATTTTCATGAGTATACTCAATCTTATGTTATTTTTTCTCACATTCATCAAGGCTAGGCTGCAAAAATATCGTGCTTTATAGTAAACCTCCTCCAGAATACCCTGTGAATCACTTGAATATTTGTAATTTTTACTTTCACAAACTTGATGAATCTTATTTTGTCCTGTCATTCCATGAGAAAGTATTCAGACTTTAAGTATGAACAAGACTTGTCAAAAAATACAGAAGTTTCCAATGAAAGAGAATTCAAGCAAAATCTACTTTATATTATGTTCCCTCTTTTAAAGCAGGAACAAAATTATTTGAAAGTTTCAGAAGGCCACCAAAGTAGATGAGCTATATGCTCTTGCAGGAGATGTTTTGCCTTCTGCGTTAGGAATTTTGAGCTCTCTGAAATAACAGTATATCCAGCACCCATGTTGACTATCTGACATTTGACAAAATGTTTCAGAGTAAGGAAGGAGGCATATCTTGGGAGTGTAATAATCAGCGATAGTTTTATTTTGAGCTTTCATAAGAAAATTGAGTTGATATCTTTCTTTTTGGAAATAAATATGAATTTTCATCAAAATTCTGAATGGCTAAGCATATTTCAGAAACCTGCTACTGAAGGTATCTTTAACTACATCAGTTTAAAGTAATCTTCTCAAAGGCTTAAGCTGGTGTATTCTTTTTAACCTTGATATTCTGCTTTTAATGATGGTTTTATACTTTCCAATACCACAGAACTTTATCTTTTGGGAGGAAAATAAATGGAATCTGCTTCCCAGTTCTCAGTTAAAATATTAGCACAATTATTTGACCTGCTGAGAGATTTAGGAAATCTTAAAAGCCATTAGAAATTAGTTTTAAGGGAGCAGCTAGGTGGCTCAGTGGATTGGAGAACCAGGCCTAAATACACAAGGTCCTAGATTCAAATCTGGCCTCAGATACTTCCTAGTCACTTAACTCCTATTGCTTAGTTCTTACCACTTTTCTGCCTTGGAATCAATATAGAGTATTGTTTCTAAAATGGAAGGTAAAGGTTTTAATAAATTAAAAAAAATAAATTAGTCTTAACTTGCTGCCAAAGTCCCATAAAAGTGTCAAATGAGTAAAACAACAATCACTGATAGGTGAGTTATTTACTTTAAATTTTTTATTGACTGTTTCAGACTTTTGCACCTACGTAGAATAATATACCAATTTAGGTAACATTCAGTCTGAAAGAAAATAGAAAAATAAAATGACAATCATTATAAATTGATCTGGGGGGACCAAACCCTCATATACATGAAATAATTAGAGACAATTTGCCAAGCATCACAAAACAAGTAACAAGAGTCCCTAGTTTATGAATCGTTATTGTTCCAAATAATAATGTATTCTACAGACAGAAGTCAAAAGACCTTGATATGAACGCCAGATATGAAGTCAGAGCCAGAAGGCTTTGATATGAATTTTACCTCTGACCTTTATTCTTGATGCAAACTTGGGCAAATTATTTAACCTCTCTGAACCTCAATTTTAACATGTGTCAAATGGGGATTAAAATTAGTAGCATTTCCATTATTGGCTATTATGAGGTTTAAATGAGATAGTCAATGTAAAATAATTTACAGACTGTTTATGGAAATGTCAGTTATTATTATATGTGGCAGTTCAGTGGAATTTAAGGAGGGATCATAGATTTAGACCTGGAAGTGATTGTTAAGGTTATCTATTCCATCCCTCAGATTTGATTCCAAAGCAAAACTCAAGAGATTGTGATTGTCACAAATGTAGCAAAGATTCTAACTTGAGTTTTGTAGACAAAACAACATGGTATAAGTAGACTTCTGCTGGTCCATAGAATATATCTGAAAGATAATATATTTATTTATCAATGAATGAACAAATGGATGTAAAAACATTTGTTAAGTGTTTGCTATGTGTCAAACCCTGTTTTCAGCTGTGGGAATTTAAATACAAAATTAAAGCTGATTCTTTCCCTCATAGAGCTTACTTTCTAAAAGGGGAAGGGAACACACCATGAGAAAATGCTATTTGAGTTCCCTCAGAGGCAGCTAGGTTGCATAGCTGAGAGCAAAGCCTGAATCAAAAGGACCTAGGTTAAAATCTAGTCTCAGTACCTTCCTAGTGGTATGACCCATGGCAAAGCCTAGAAACAGTGACGACAAACCTTTTAGAGATGGAGTGCCAGGTCATACCCCTATCCCACTCTCCAGACCAAGTGCCATACCCATGACCCCCAGAGACCAAGTGCCATACCCTTCCCCACTAAGACTGAGTGCCATGCCCCTCCTCCCATCCCCTTGCCTTCCTTATCCCAAACAGGGGAACGAGAAGCTGCTCCTATTGGGCTGCTAGGCAGAGGGATGGGTGATGTGAAAAAATGTCATCAGACATGGTGGAGAGGGGAAGAGGAGCAGTTCCACCCAAGTCCCCCTGCCTTTCTAGTAAGGAACCCTGGGGGGCTGGGGGGAGGGCAATTCCTATGCCCACAGAGAGCATTCCATGTGCCATCTTTGTCACACATGCCATAGGTTTACCATCACTTGATGCAATTCTGTCTTAGAATTGATACTAAGATAGAAGATAAGGATTTATTAAAAACAAAAACAAATAAGGAACTCAGGATATTAAGAAAGACAGTTATTTTACCACGGCTCACTTCTTCTGGCCTTCTAATGTATGGAAAATTTAAAGCTATTTCTTATCTTTATTCCTTTGGGATATGGACACTTATTGATGATTCACATTCTGACCTTTTCAAGAAGTGGTAATAAGAGTCTACCATAATGAGAGTGTGAATAGCTAGAAGGCTTTTCCATTGGATGGCCATTTGCAGATAAAGGTAAATTAGCAAGCCATATATCCCTATCTTAAGGACTACCTTATTTAATAATATGTAAGAAACCATATACTGTAAGTTGTAAGAAAAAAGAATAAGGGAGTGGCCATGGGCAGAAAACATCTTTGACCATAAACTTTTTGCTCACTGACTTAGAGATAAATAACATGAATTTGAATGATACTGGCAGCAAAAAGGCAATGGAAAGACCCGGTTTCAGACCCAAACTCTGTTAATTCTTGTTGTCAATGTGACTCTGGGCAAGTCATTTAAGCCATATCTGTGTTTCCTTTTTATAAAATGAGGATGATAATAATAGCATTTCCTCTTAGGATAGTTATGCAAATAAATAAGATATTTGTAAAGTGTTTGGCACAAGATAGGCACTTAATAAATCCTGCCTTCCTTAGATAGCCAATCCCAGAGTCAGGAAAACCTGAGTTCAAGCCTCTCCTTAAGCACAGATTGGCTATGAGACACTGGACAGTCACTTAATCTCTCAATGTCCCCTGCATTTTTTTATGCTTATACAACCAAGAGCACATGATAACATACAGTACAGTCTGTAAAGGAGTTTCAGGTCCAGTTTAAAGCTTAACTCAATTTTATGGAATACTTTAAGGCAGTGGCTCTCAAATTTTTTTGGCCTACTACTCCCTTTCCCGAAAAAAATATTACTTAGCCCCCTGGAAACTAAAATTTTTAAAATGTTAATAGCAATTAATAGGAAAGATAAATCTACCTGTAGCCATCACTGCCCTGCTGGATTGCTGCAGCACCCATGAGGGGGTGGTGGTGCCCACTTTGGGAATCAATGCTTTAAGGTCTATAATTTTCTATAAAACACTACCTGAGGCAAGTTAGTATCCATATTATCTCCATTTTATCAAGGAAACATTCTCAGATCACCAGAAGCTATACTTTCTTTAGATTTTGATGCTTATGAGAATTACTGATCAAAGCAGTATCTAAAACAAAACCATTGTTAGAACCTAAGGCAGAAAGAACAGAGGGTCCATGAGCTACAAGCTTATTGTGAACTTGATACCAAGTGAAGCATCATAGGGTAGTGAAGAGAGCTGGATTTGGAGTCAGAGGACACAGGTTCTCAAGCTATAATTATTTCCTGTATGTTCTTCCTTAAGCTACTTAGCTTCAGAGCCTTAGGCTTTTTGCTGTCAGAGGAAGTAGTTGGATTTAATGGTTTATTTCTAAGGTCATTTCTAGTTCTAAACTTATGATACTATGAAAGAATGAAAGAAAATGCCATAGCAAACTAAAAAAAAATAATGTAGGTCTTTAGGAAGATTTTAAAGAGGATAGTTTATTTCTCTTCCATTCCTTTCCTTCTCCTTTCCCAATTTGCAGTGCCTCCAAAAAATCTCTCTTTCTTCCATTAATCAATAAAACTTTAATATTCATTTGTATTTTAAAAGAGAATACAGGAAAAGATAAAAAATCTCTTAATATCACTAAAATCTTATTTCAGGTTATGGATGAGGGAACTTATAGCCCTCAAAATGCCCCTCAAATTATTTAAAAAAATTTTGAATAGTACTTCTTATAAAACAATTGCTATTTAAGTAATACTTAAAAGAATTTATTTTAATTGAATTAAAAGTCTACCCTAGCTCATCAGCTCTAATGACCAACCACTGAGAATCTTAGTAAATTCAAAAGGATTTAACTATTTGCTAGTCACCTTCTAATTCTCATCCTAATGAATACTTGATCATTAGACCTAATCTAAAAATGTGTGCACAGCAAAAGTTAGAAGTAAGAAGTTCTAACAAGATATTACATCTATTCCTTCCCTCATGGTACAGAGATGGCAGCTGTGTCTCAACAAATATCCTACACAAAACCTTTCATTTAAACATATTCTTTCCCCTATTGCTTTATGTATATGCTTTAAAATATTTGTATTCCTAGAAGGACCTTTCCTAAAAACAATAAACAGTATATATCTAAAACCATCAACAAGAATCATATGCAATGGGGATAAATTAGAAGCCTTCCCAATAAGCTCAGGCATGAAACAAGGATACCCATTATCGCCTCTATTATTAATATTGTACTAGAAACACTAACAGTAGCAATTAGAGAAGAAAAAGAAATTGAAGGTATTAAAATAGGCAATGAGGAGACTAAGCTATCACTCTTTGCAGATGATATGATGGTCTACTTAAAAAATCCTAGAGAATCAACTAAAAGCTAGTAGAAATAATCAACAACTTTAGCAAAGTTGCAGGATACAAAATAAATGCACATAAATCATCAGCATTTCTATATATTTCCAACACATCACAGCAGCAAGAGGTAGAAAGAGAAACACCATTTAAAATCACCCTAGACAAAATGTAAAATACTTAGGAATCTATCTACCAAAACAAACACAGGAATTATACAAACACAACTACAAAACAGTTTCCAAACAATTAAAACTTTATCTAAATAATTGGAAAAACATTGATTGCTCATAGGTAGGATGAGCTAACATAATAAAAATGACCATTCTACCCTTATTAATTTACCTATTTAGTGCCATACCTATTAAACTTCCAAAAAACTTTTTTTTACTGAATTAGAAAAAAACTATACAAAGTTCATTTGGAAGAAGAAAAGATCAAGAATATCAAGGGAAATAATAAAAAAAAAAACCATGAAAGAAGGTGGCCTAGCAGTACCAGATATTAAACTATGCTATAAAGCAGTGGTCATCAAAACAATATGGTACTGGCTAAAATACAGAAGGAATCAGTGGAACAGACTTGGGGTAAGTAATGTTAGCAAGACAATCTATGATAAATCCAAAGAGCCCAACTTTTGTGACAAAAATTCACTATTTGACACAAACTATTGGGAAAATTGGAAAACGATATGGGAGAGATTAGTTTTAAATCAACAACTCACACCCTACACCAAGATAAATTCAGAATGGGTGAATGACTTGAATATAAAGAAGGAAGCTATTAGTAAATTAAGTGAACACAGAATAGTATACTTGTCAGATCATTGGGAAAGGGAAGATTTTAAAACCAAGCAAGAGTTAGAAAAAATTAAAAAAATGTAAAATAAATAATTTTGATTATATTAAATTAAAAAGGTTTTGTACAAACAAAATCAATGCAACCAAAATCAGAAGGGAAACAACAAACTGGGGAAAAATCTTTATAACAAAAAACTCTGACAGGGGTCTAATTACTTGAATATACAAGGAGCTAAACCAATTGTACAAAAAATCAAGCCATTCCCCAATTGATAAATGGGCAAGGGACATGAATAGGCAATTTTCAGATAAAGAAATCAAAACTATCAATAAGCACATGAGAAAGTGTTCTAAATCTCTCACAATTAGAGAAATGCAAATCAAAACTACTCTGAGGTACCACCTCACACCTAGCAGATTGGCTAAAATGATAGCAGGTGAGAATAATAAATGTTGGAGGGGGTGTGGCAAAATTGGGCCATTAATGCATTGCTGGTGGAGTTGTGAACTGATCCAACCATTGTGGATGTCAATTTGGAACTATGCCCAAAGAGCTCTAAAAGACTGCCTGCCCTTTGATTTAGTCATACCATTGCTGGGTTTGTACCCCAAAGATATCATAGATCAAAAGAACTATACAAAAATATTTATAGCTGTGCTTTTTGTGGTAGCAAAAAACTGGAAAATGAGGGTATGCCCTTAAATTGGGGAATGGCTGAACAAATTGTGGTATATTCTGGTGATGGAATACTATTGTGCTAAAAGAAATAATAAACTGGAGGAATCCCATGTGAACTGGAATCACCTCCAGGAGTTGATGCAGAGTGAAAGGAGCAGAACCAGGAGAACATTGTACACAGAGATGGATACACTGTGATAAAATAGAATGTAATGGACTTTTGTACTAGCAGCAATGCAATGACCCAGGACAATTCTGAGGGATTTATAGAAAAGAATGATACCCACATTCAGAGGAAGAACTAAAGGAGTGGAAACACAGAAGAAAAAACAACTGCTTGAACACATGGGTTGAGGTGGACATGATTGGGGATGTAGACTCAAAAATACCACACCAATGGAACTATCAATAATATGGAAATAAGTCTTGATTAATGACACATGTTAAAACCAGTGGAAATGCACATCAGCTATGGGAGGGTGTGAAGGGGAAAGTAAAAGTATGAATCATGTAACCATGGAAAACTTTTCTAAAAAATAAAAATTAAAAAAAATTTCTAGACCTCCACCTAGAAGGTAACATCTTGTATTCAATAATAAGAAATGTTTTTCAATTTCTATTTAAAATAATAACCAATTAGTATTTGTTCTGTATTTTTTATAATATAAAGAGTATAAATACCAACTTTAATACATCTAAAATATTGTCTTCATGGTTTATTGAACCATGATGCTCTTTGGATGAAAGAAAAGTTTTGTATGGGGAAGAAAAAAATTATACAAGTTACATAATGTAGCTGACTGCTTATTTTACTTATTTGTGAAGTTGACCCTGCCTATTTAAACAAGTTTTTTTTCTTAATACATTTGATTTTCCAATACATTTACTTCTACTTTCCACTGGCTTCTTTCTCCAGCAAACCCTCCTTTCTTCTAAAAAGTTTTTAGAAGATTTTTGATATCTTTTGTTCTTTAAATCTATATAACTTTCCCCAGTATTCTTCCCTGGCCTCTTTCCATAAAACCACTGCATTTAACAAGTAGTATTTTAAAGATAAAAAACAAAAGAGGAAAAATCAGCATTACCAGTCAGTGTACTGAAAAAGTTGGAAAAAAAGTACAATGTGCAACACCCATGGATTTCTAATTTCCCCTCTTTTAATATATATTGCATTTCATATTGTAAAGGAGGATTTGGGAACTATTTCCCAAACAGAATAATATAACCAGGTGTTGTTATTGAATTCAGGACTGAGAAACACTACAGCTGGATAAAGTCAGTGATGGACCAGTTGATAGAACTCAGCACTTGATTGGTTCCTCCTTCACAGCTGACCAAAGAAGAAGTAAATAAACTTTCCTCAACCACCAGAAAGTAAACCCAGTTCTTTTAGATGTTATAAGTATAGATAAATTAAATTACTGAAGGTGATTTTAATCTGACTGCAATTTGATGATTATATTAATCTTGATGATAAGAGATTAATGATTACTTGATTGAATTTTTAAAATGAAGAAGCTAAGCTTCAACTGTTGCCTTATCACCTAAGAATCTTGGCAGCTGATCAGATCAGTAACAGGTTTCTTTTTTAAACTTATTTAAAAAAAGTAAAACAAGGATGGGTAAAGATGGGTTAGAGTAGAAAGGGAAGAGGGATTGGAAATAAATCCTGAATCCTTGTTAAAGTAAATAAACTGATAATATATCTCCAGGAGATTTCAGATGATGTTGACACACTGACCCTGACAGGCTGATTAGCCTCAGCCAGGTCACTGAGCCTAGCCAAGCTTTCGATGGTTTAGCTCAGATAAAGTTAGCTACTCTTACTAGGATTATTATTATTATTATTATTATTATTATTATTATTATTATTATTATTATTCCTGTTGACTCCTTAGGAGCATAGGGCCGCAACCATCTCACGCCAGCGGACTCTGTTCTGGGCAACTTCCCCCAGCTGGGCCCATGTCATTCCGACTGTTTTTGTTTCATTTTTGTCAGATCTTCGCCAGGTCTGTTTTGGTCTTCCGACTTTCCTCCTCCCTGAAGGGTTCCAGCTCAATGCTTGTCTGGCTACGTTGTCTTCTGGTTTTCGTAGCGTATGTCCTATCCATCTCCACTTACGTTTCTTTATGTCCTGACTAATGGGATACTGGATTGTTCTTTCCCAGAGTCTGGCAATGGAGATCTTTTCAGGCCATCTGATGTTCAAGATGTAGCGTAGACATCTATTAACAAAGACCTGGAGTTTATTGGTGTTAGCGCTCGTCACTCTCCAGCTTTCTGATCCATATAGGAGGACGGCCTTTACGTTGGTATTGAAGATTCAGAGCTTAGTGACGAGGGACAGTGCTTTGGAGATCCAGACAGACCGCAAGGTGTTAAATGCCTGTCTGGCTTTGCTTACTAGGATTGTTCTTCTGTAATTATCTTCTTGTTGGTAATGAGAAGTTTGTAGATCAATGATGATGTTTTGGCTATAAATGTTATCACTGGAAGAGTCTAGGTAACTATCCCTAAAAGGTATAAGTCAGTGATTCCCAAACTTTTTTGGCCTACTGCCCCCTTTCCAGAAAAAATATTACTTAGCGCCTCCTGGAAATTATGAAACCATTTATTGAACTCAGAATAGAATGTAATACAAAAAAGTGTGGTCATCTACCGCCCCCCTGGATGGCTGTACCACCCACTTTGGGAATCACTGGTATAAGTTAGCCCTCACTTGAGAAATAGCTATGAGACAATTTGAAGAGCCTACCCTCCCAATGTTTCTCACAACTGAGACCCTGAGATTAGGATCCAGCTTCTATTTATAGGGTGCTCTTAACAGTCTTTTTGGTCTCATGCCAGCTCATGCCAACCCCTGAATTTACAATCCAAATTAGCAACTGGCAACTGTTCTAGCCCAAGATGGCTTCTTGCAAAACTATTTACACTATATAGACATATAATGTGTATAAATGCTTAGCTGATTTCCTTCTTTATCTCTACTATGTCACCTTCCCAGAGAGTAATCACATACAAAAAAAAAATAAAAAAGGAAATAGAGAAAAAATCAGTAAAACCCATCAACATATTAAAAAAGTTGACAATATATTCAATGTTCAATATTTATAGATTTCTGTCCCCAATATCTATAAAATAGTTGAGGGAGGGCAGTTTAGACTTATTACCTTTTTGGACCTGTTTGTTCTTTGTAATTTTGCAATTTTCATTTTCAATTATTCTCTGATTGTTCTTTCATTTCCATTGCTGTGATTGTTGCCTATATTACTGGAGGGTTGTTTTTTTTTTTGCCCTGCTTACTTAATTCTGCATTATTTAATGTAAGTCTTTCCATACTCCTTTATATTCACCATATTCATTAATTTATTTTACAGCACAGTAACCTTCCATTATTTTCTATAATAGTTCTATTACATTATCACATTCATACTACCATGACTTGTTTACTTATTTGTAGATCTATAGGCATCTACCTGATTTCTAGTTCTTTGCAACCAGAAAATGCTGTTAAAAACATTTTGGTATAAATATATGGGGACTTTCTTCTCATAAATGACTGATTTGGGGCATGTGGCTATTAGTGAAATATATGGGTCAAAGAATATGGACATTTTAGTCAATTTATTTCAGAATTCCAAATTTCATTTCTACTAATTCACAGTTCCACTAAGAATAGCTTTTCTGCCTATCTTTCCACAATTGTTCCAATACTAACCCTTCCTCAGTTTTGTCCATCCATGTCAGTTTTCTGCAAGTGAAATAGCACCTCACAATTACCTTGATTTTCATTTATCTTATTATTTGTTATTTACAACACTCTTCTATATGGTTAATAGGTTATAAGTCTTCTTTTGAGGACTTCCTTTCAGACTTGGATTTCATATTTGGATGAAAAATAAATATTATCCCTAATAAAAAATGCCTCCGGATATAGAACCCACTGGCTAGAATTGAGTAGAATGAGAAAAAAAAAACACCTCATTTTTATTTTGGTACATTACACTGTGCTTGCAAATTTCAAGGTCAGTGGAAGTCATCCTCTTTAATAATATTTTCTCAGTGATAATATAGTTGTGAATTATAGACTATTACAATTTCAGAAGAATTAGCATAGCAATCAATAGGGCACATAAAAAAATAAAGCTGTGGATGTCAATAGGTTGAATCATGTTACTGAAAATGACTTTCCCATAGAAAATGATGTAAAAACATTAAGGACCTGTGTAATCAGCAAAGGTGGACTGATATAGCAGGAATATAGGACAACAGAAAGACAAGTGGAAGTGCCACATTTGTTATCCTCACTTCTCAACCCCACACTCAAGATCCTAAAGGAATAAGCACACTCAGTAGATCCCAAGATTTTTTTATGGGGAAACATGTATAAGAATTGTATTAGCTAATAACATTTTGGAAAGATTGGAGTATAGACTAGTGTGAAAGGGACTTTTTAACTCCCTCTTTTTATTTTAACATAATCAATCAAGAACTTGGAGTGCCCCTCCTTTCACACTTAGTCAGTCATTTGAAGAACCTTTTACTAGAAAAGGAAGTTCACACCCTCAAGGACCAGAAGTGGATCCCACAAGCACTGCCCCACCCTGGGCAGTGCTAGCCAAATTAAGGAACTATGATTGGTTCCTGAGATGTTACCTGGGAGACCAGTTGGGTGGAGAAAAGTGCTTATAAGGTGAGACCCCACAGTAAATCAGGCACTCTGATTTTGGATTTCCAATTTGGATTCCCATTTCAGATTCCCATTCCAGATTTGGCTTCTGATTTCAGCTTTCTGATTATGCATTGGATTTGTTCTGGGTTGGAGATTCTGTTTTAGTCCATTCTGCATTGGAGATTCTTGTTGAAAGAGGGATTCTGCATTGGTTGCTTGAAGAGTTGAGCTTTGGTGACTTACTTGGGTTGAGGAGACCCTGGCCAGAGACATTGGCTTTTTGGCTCTTCTCCTGGATTTGGTGGGGCATCCTCTTTGGTGAGGCTCAGTCTTTGTGGCATCAGACTCTCTTTTGTTTGGTGATACACTTGGCTGGAGACATTCTCATGGGCTGCTGAGATTCACATTCAGATTTACACTCACAGTCAGGAGGCACTCAGATTTGGAGTTGGGATATTTAGCTAGGCAATATTTTCTACCTCCTTCCTACATTTCTCTCTTTTTACTACCTCTACTTTCATGTAATAAGGCTACTAACACTATTAACAAACTCATAGTTTAATTTTTAATTATCATAAATAGCGATCATAACCTTTTTAACTCTTATATTTGGCCAAACCAATTCTAACTCTTACACTTGTTAAGGGAATAAAATAATAGATATACCAAAGGGCATTGGGATAGCTTTGGGATAGATAGATGACTCAGTAGGTCTAGATAGATGACTCACTTGGTCTAGAGTCAGGAAGACATGAGTTCAAATCCAGTCTCAGAATTTACTAGCTGTGTGACCCTGAGTAAGTCATTTATCCCTGTTTGTCTCAGTTTTCTCAACTGTAAAATGAGCTAGAGAAGGAAATGGCAAACCACTCCAGTATCTTTGCCAAGAAAACCCCAAAATGGGGTCATGAAGCATTGGACATGACTGAAAATGACTAACAACAAAATTGGAAGGGGAAGAAGGTACTCTGGCAGTAGTATTTGTGTAACTTTGTGTATTTGTATAACTTTGACTATCCCACTTAAATTCTCTTTATGCCTCAGTTTCTTTATCTGTTAAACAAATGGAATTGGTCTAGATAATTCTAAGGTCACTTAAAGCTAAACCCTCCCTTCTGAGTTGTACATAAGTAGGATAAGTTTCAACCTTAAAGGTCATGTTTTCCTTGAATGTCCTCAACAGATATAATTAATTATAATCAAAATGCTTTTTAAACTTTAATAATGCCATCCTTTCATAATGCCATTCCTCTTACAATGCTGTAATTAAATAAGATGACTGCTGAACACAATGAAAAGCACCATATTTAGGTTATAATGAACTAGCCCTTTGCACTGTCCAATGATATTATACTTTTATGGAAGCCAATGAGTTCAACCTAAATACCCAGGAAGGTTGCCAAGGCAATTTCTCATTAGTAAACACATGAGAACAGCTGGTGGCTCATAGGAAAAAAAAAAACGGATTTGGAACGATGTGTCTACTTAGTGACTTGCTGAAAGTTTACAATAGAGAAAAAATGCATTCAGCAACTAAGTGGTAAGCCCAGAAGCCTTTCAGGCAAGACACAGGGTGTCCATACCTGGGTTCCTCAATGGGTGAGACGTGATAAATATCCAGAAGGTCACTTGGGATTTTTGTGCCACAATATGTCACTGCCAGCGTGTCTTCATTTTAGGACCACATTTTTGTCATTGAGTGGATATGATAAGCATATCTAAGTTCTCTTAAATCAACAGGGATTTAATTAAATTCTATTATTAAAAGGACAAGAAATGTAAGAAAAATGGATAAAGGTATATTTAACAACTAAGATGAGGGAAGAATTGTTAACCAAATTAGAAAAGAAATTTGGAAGATAACTTCTAATATATAATGACAACATAGAAATTTTTATTACATTGGGCAACATTTTTCCTAAAATAGAAAGAAAAACTATTAATTGGAGAGAAAAAAAAATCTTTGTACCGATTATCTATGATTTGGATATCTTTGATATCCAAAATAGATAAGGAATTGACACTATTTTCTAAGAGCAAGGGCATTTTCCTAATTAAAAAATACTATAAAGAAATGAACCATCTTTAAAGAATTATAAACAATTCATAACAATCAACTGTTCCGAATCTCTAATAAAAAGGGAAATACAAATTGATAAAAAAATAATTAAAAAATTTGAGTTTTACTTCACATCAAGTAAATTGGCAAAAATTTCAAAAGATTGAGATGATTATTGTTGGAGTGACTGTGGTAAGATAGATACAGAAATATAGTTGGGAGATCTGTGAATTGGTTCAACCATTTTGGAAAACAATTTTTATTTGTGTAAAATAAGTGACTGAAATGATAATACTTTTTGTTCCAAAGATCTCACTGCTAGATGTATATAAGAAAATTGTCAAATGCAGAAAGAGATGTCCCAGACATATAAAAATATATTTTAGGCTATTTAAGTATTTTATATAAAGGAGATACCCTTCATCTGAGAAATGGCTAATCAAATTGTGGTTCATTGTGCTAAAGGAAAAAACAAATACTAACAATTTAGAGAAACATGAGAAAATTATATGAGCTAATTCAGAGTGATAAAAGCAAAACCAGGAAAATAATACATGAAATGATTTTAACAATGTAAATAGAGTGATAAAGAAAAGCTGAGGGGTAGGTCATTATAATAATTGAGTTTAATCGAGCAATAGAGGGAAGTGACTCATTATGGACATAGATAATTGAACATTCTCTAAGATGTGGTCCACATATCAATTTGATGTAAAGTCTGAAGATTTTTTAAGAAAATCCTTTGTTATAAGAAAAAGAGATAGATAGCTAGAAGTGCAATGGAAAAAGTGTAGAGCTGGAGTTAAGAACACCTGAATTCAAATTGGGACTCAGCCACTTATGAGCTGTTCGACTAGCTGCATTTGCCCCAGTTTTCCCATTTATAGAGTAGAGGGTAATAATAGCACCTACTTCCTAGGATCGTGAGGATCAAAGGAGATATTTTAAAATTATTAGTACGGTGCCTAATAATAGTAGGCACTATATAAATTTCAGCTGTCTATTATTATTATTTGGTAGAAGAGCAAAGGAGCTACATCTGGAAGTGAATTTTCATTAAAGAATTATCAAAAACTTGAAAAATGTTAAAAATAGAAGTATAAGTTTTCTACCACACAAGAAAAAACTAAGTTGCCAACTGTAGAATCATTGAGAATATAGTATTTGCTTGGAAAGACCAAATATTGTCATGTTGGAATTCCATGTAATATCTAATGATGACAGACATCTTGGCCTTAGACCATACATACAATACATTCAAACTGCTCAGCCACTTACTAGTCAGTTGCAGTTGATTTTTGAGAAATCAATTAGTTTACTACACAGTTAATCTAATTCAGTTATGAAGATAATAAAAATATTCTACACAGCTAGTGTTCATTCTATAATACGACCAGTTAATTGTTTGGTGATTAAATAGCTTGGAAGAGGCAAGGAGAATATTAACACAAAATGGTCAGATATTTAGACTTATAGTTAATATCTTTCATGGAACAATAAATTAGTAGATTTTCTTTATAATTAAATTTGTTTTAATCTAAGGAAGATGTTTCTTTTAGTCAAAATTATGCAATGGAGAATGTGAAGGCCTGAGATTTTTTTTCCTAGGTATGTATTCTCTCCATCTATGGCCTACAAATTTTTCATACTTTTTACTATTGTAAAAAAATATTTACCTGTTTGATGACCAACATTTTTTGTTGAACTTTTCAGTTTTTGGGTGGGTCCTCCCTCAGGTATTAGACTCTTGATATCTTAGTCACTTGAACTTGATAGGTCTTGCAAGACCTTACCTTCCAGTGGCATGCTATCTCCATGTGGTGTCAGAGTATAACACCTTCCCTAGTTCCCCACCTTAAAGGCATCATAATATCAAAACAAACAAATAGAGCTTTCTCACCATTTGTCTCTGTCTGCCTGTTTCTCCCTCCAAAAGGAACAGGACCGTGTTGGAATCAGTGTGAAATACTCCTGAGGGCCAATTGTTAAATTTGTGTATGAACATTTATATCTTAGAAATCCATGGTGCAGCTGGGTGGCTCAGTGGATTGAGAGCCAGACCCAGGGATAGAAGGTCCTGTGTTCAAATCTGGCCTCAGACACTTCCTAGCTGTGTGACCCTGGGCAAGTCACTTAACTTCCATTGCCCACCCTTACCACTCTTCTGCCTTAGAACCAATACACAGTAATGATTCCAAAAGGAAGGTAAGGTGTGTGTTTTTTTAAATCCATAAATGGTACAAGTTTTAATTTATTATTTTGTTGATTCTCAAGATTCAAGTGATGGAGAAAATAATAATAATAATGCAGATCAAATTCAAAAGTGTCTGGTACACATATATAGAAACATACTATGCCTGTGTGTGTGTATATATATATATATATATATATATATATATAT
>NC_058130.1:517257570-517276454 GCF_016433145.1 Gracilinanus agilis | reverse complement strand
GTGTATATATATATATATATATATATATATATATATATATATATATATATGTGTGTGTGTGTGTGTGTGTGTGTGTGTGTGTGTGTGAATTTATACAGACAATTGTCAAACATTTACCAGAAAACTTTTGGAAATCGCTAAATAATTTCCTTAGCATTCACTTGATTGATCATTATGGACCAGAAAGGTTGGTCATTAGTAACCCCTAAAATCTATTTTAGTTCAAATAATCAGATTACATCAGTCAGGCTGTTACCAAATTTGGAGAAACATGGATTATGTTGATCAAATAACCTCTTCTGGTCTATTATAAATAAAAATTAACCTGGAGGCTTATTACTAGATTTATAAGCATTTGTTAATAAAGAGAGAGAAAGAGTGCAATAGGTTTCAGTCTTTCTAACTTTAGGTGAAGATCCAATTCTTCAGGGCAGCCAGTCTCCAAGTGGGCTTGTCAGAGATGTGATATTGGAAATTTGGGAGTCCTTGAACTAATATTGAGGTCCCTGATCTAAACTTCCTGTGGACATTTAGGGCTCTTTCAAACTACATTTCCCAAGAGCCAACTGGCTTCCTCTCTTGCATAATCACGTGGGCAGGAAGCATAAGAGAAAAGTATAAAGCCTGAAGACTGGGTGGGTACTTCCTCTTTTCTAATTGTATAGCAGGAGCCGGGTTGGGAGGAGCAGGTAATGGCGGGTCCTTTTAAACAGGCACATGGCTTCATTTTCCTAATGACTATCAATAAACCCTTTAAGACCCTAATATTTTTAAATCTATCATTTTATATCAATTTTATTTCTTTCAGAGATAAGAGAGCCAGAGAGCAAACCCAAAGAGCCAGTTAGTTCAAGAGCCTGGTCCAGAGGAAAAAGTTCTCTCCTTCTCAAGCTGGCTTTTTAAACGTATTGCTCCTCCCGCTGTGGCAACATTGGCTATGCTTGGGGGCACAAGAATCTGTGACTCATATGGCCCACCACTTGACGCAGGTCTTTATAACTTGTTCTTACTTGGCATATCTATTTTTTGGTGACAAACACATGAGAATTATGGAAGGAAAAGAGGGAAGTACTCTGGTGTTGTGCAAAGAAGAACAGTACTAGCTGGGAGAGGTGGTGTACACCTGTAATGCCAACTCGTAGGGACACTGAGACTGGCAGATCTCTTGAGCTGAGAAGTTCTTAGAGTAGCCTAAAATGGCCAGGTGTCTTTATAAATTTTAGCATTAATTTAGTCAGTTCCCAAAGGGATGAAAACTAGAATGTCAAGAGAGGGGCAAAGTGGCTCAGGTTGGGAATGGAGTAGATCAAAACTCATTTATTGATCAGAGTAGAATAATTCTGTGAGTAAAAGAACATCTAAATTGAATAGATAGGGAGACCTAGTCCTTAAGATAAATAAAACAAATAATCCAACATAAAAGAATAAGAACAAACAGGACCCTAATCATAATCACATCTGCTATTAAGCACTTAGTACATGGGCTTCTTTTCCATTAGTATTTCTGACAGTGGTCATTAAGGTAGAGAAAAAAGATATTAGAAAGAAAAAGTAGAGAAACAGTTTAAGTGGCATAGTGAGGCACTATGATATGACGACCTTTGAGTCAGAGAGACCTGGATTCAAAACCTGCCTCAGATATCAGCCTACTAGCTGTGTGACTGTAGTAGTAGATGGGGCACTTTGGGTAAATGTAGAAAGAAGATGCAAGTTATAATGGGTAACTAGAAATAATAGTGGCAGGAGTGGAGGAACACAAAGAGAGCTGAGGGAAAGGAAATTCTGATGCCAGTAGAAGGCTCTGCTGCTGTGATTGCATAAAATAAGAGGTTGGAGGTAGAGACTTAAAATCCCACAGGACTTATTTAGAAGTCTGAAGATTAGTACTTCTATTGGTGATTGACAAGTGACTGTGAATGGATAGAGATGGATAGCTTAGAATAAGTGATTTCAGGACTATAGACGGAGAGCTCTTAATCTACTAAATTGGAAAAGTTGGGTGGTGTAACAGTGTGGACTGAAATTTGCAAAGGGGAGCAGGCAGCTGCAGTTGGAATGGACCCTTAAATAGTCCAGCAGAATGTTGCCCTTTGGGAAATGTGAAAGGAGGGGCCACAGAGGAGGAGGAGTTTTCTCAACTGTTACTTCACTCCTGACCTGACTGGGACCCAGGGGGTTTGGTTTTGTGGCTGGGAGGTTTGATTTTGGGTTGGATCCTGAGTGATTCTGTCTCCTCTGTACTTTTATTAGTGACTATTGGGAGGTCACAAATACCAAAGTCAATATCTACTGTCTTCATTTACCAACAAAGAAGACATGGAACAGCAATTCTCCAATTTGGCCTGAGAGCCCGAACTCCTGGGGGAGTGGGTTTGAAATGAGGGGGAGTCACTTCCGTGATCCTGCTTGAATCAATTTATCCTGTTCCTTCCCTCTTATATTAGTTTAGAAATATTTGACAAGAGATTGTAGGGGGAAGAGCTTTAGCTACTGTGACCAAGCTTCAGAAGAAGTCCAGAGCTGCTCTCTTGGGGAGAAGACATAGCTGATAGTGAAGTTCATCCTTTTCCCTCCATCCTTGATTCCCCTAAACCTCTTCCCCCTGTACCCCAATTTACTTTATCCTTTAATAAACCCATGATAGTTTGATACTTAGAGTTTGGAGCAGTTACCTTGAGGGTGGGGGAGGTGACTGATCTGGTGGCTGAGGGGAAGACTAATTCCAAACACCATCTTGAAGGGCAAAGCTACTTGAACTTAGGAGTGGAGGAGGCTTGTCTCAACCAGGCTGGCTCTGAAGGTGGGATCCAACCCATTAGGGTCTCAACTGAACCCCTAAACCTTCCTTCAATATCCCCACTATAGCTTTGCCAGTTTGGGAACCTCTTTGAGTATATTCCCTTATAGGTCTAGGAGTTAGCTATACTGGTCCATTGAAAGCTAACAAGGGGGGAGTCTAGATACATCCCCCTACACTATCAATACTCACCCTCATAAAGTGGGAAGTGACTTTTGAGTGAGAGAAGAGAAACAGAGAGGAGGGTCAGAGAGACAAAAGCAGACAGAGATGAAGGGCCAGAGATAAACAGAAACCAAGAGATACCGAGAGGGACAGAGCCAGAGAGAAAGGGGGAGAGCCAGAGACAGAGAGAGAGGGAGGGGGAGGGGAAGAGGGATGGAGGGAGGAAGAGACAGAGAGACACAGAGAGAGAGAGAGAGAGAGAGAGAGAGAGAGAGAGAGAGAGAGAGAGAATGCACAAAGTAAAAGAAGCATTTCTGTTTAGGAAAAAATGTACAAGCAGAGCAAGTACAGATTAGTGAGCTTTAGTCAAGAACTATGACTTGTGGTTGTTTTTTTTTTTTTTTTTTTTTTTTTTTTTTTTTTTTTTTTTTTTTAATTTTGGACCTCAGAGTTCTTTGCAAAAGGAACCCTAGTGAGAAAAGGTCCGTAACCTATGCAAATTAGCTACTTCTCTTTAACTTACAATTTTAGGAGAGACCTGTTAGTTATGACTTCTCAGAGTTAGAGTTCAGACTTGTAATTGTATCTTTCTGAGTCCATTTCTCTACCTACCTTACAAGCTAGAGATAAAAATATCTAATATTTGCATAAATCTTTAAATTTGAGAAAGCACTTTATATACATTATTTTAGTAGCCTTGTGAGGTGGTATTATATGTATTATGATCCTCATTTTACAGATGAGGATATAAAGGCTAAAAGATGTTATATGACTTGTCTATGGCCATACAACCAGTGTCAGAGTTGTGATTTGAACCCAGGTCTTCTTTATTTCAAGATTTTATTTCATTATGCCTCTCTAAAAGAATGCATATGGCCACAGGGTGGTGATCTGAGTCTTAGTGTCCCATTCCTCATAGCAGTTATATCATCAAAGTGAGAGTATAATGAAGATTTTAAGAGCAGATTCTGTCCAGAATAGTTTCATCTGAATCATGCATTTCTGAATTCTTTAGATATATTTCAGGAAAAAATAACCAAGATTGCAAAATAGGGGAGCCCTGGGGATATGATAGTAGAAATACTCCCAACCCTGGCTTCCTTATCAGAAGGTCATGTCAGGAGTGATTCTCTAATGCCATTAGTTCAAGACACCATAAGTGTGCTCCTTATCAAAATTAGCAATTAATATCATTTATCTAGGCAACTTCAAGTATTATTTTGTTTGTTTTTAGAAAGAAAGGATTATTTATTAAGGTTTCATAATTATAACTGTTGCTATAAAACATCTTCCACCTCTCAAATATCTGTGACAATATCTCCCATAGGCACACAAAGCACCCATCAGAAGGTGGGCCTTAAACTTTAATATCACATGAGGCAAAGGAATAACTCATAGATCCTGATTGTTGGGAAAATTCTTTTATTTTAAATTGTTTGTTTATTTATTTAATTTACACTATTTTTCCATGGTTACATGTTTCGTATTCTTTCCCTCCTTCCTCCCACTCCCCTCCCATAGCCAACAAGCAATTCCATTGGGTTTTACATGTGTCATTGAACAAGACCTATTTCCATATTATTAATATTTGCACTGGGGTGATCATTTAGAGTCTACATCCCCAATCATATCCCCATCAAACCATGTGATCAAGCAGTTGTTTTTCTTCTGTGTTTCTACTCCCACAGTTCTTTCTCTGGATGTGGATAACGTTCTTTCTCATAAGTCCCTTGGAATTATCCTGGATCATTGCATTGCTGCTAATAGAGAAGTCCATTATATTTGATTGTGCCACAGTGTATCAGTCTCTGTGTATATGGTTCTTCTGGTTCTGCTCCTTTCATTCTGCATCAATTCCTGAAGGCCCTCCAGTTCACATGGAATTCCTCCAGATCATTATTCCTTTTAGCACAACAGTATCCAATCACCAACAGATACCACCATTTTTTCAGCCATTCACCAATTGAAGTGCATCCCCTCATTTTCCATTTTTTGCCACCAGAAAGAGCATGGCTATAAATATTTTTGTACAACTCTTTTTCCTTATTATCTCTTTGTGGTGTAAACCCAGTAGTGGTATGGCTGAATCAAAGGGCAGACAGTTGAAAGAATTCTTTTTACCAATTCACAAATTGTTCAACAAGTTCCCCTTGGACATAGTATAGTTTTTATCTTCCTTGTAGAGTAATGAGTGCATCCTGTCCTTGGCTATTCATTCACATAATTTCACCAGATAATTCTATCCTTCTAGGGCTATTTTTTTCCATTTCATGTTTATTTTCAATTCCAAATCCCCATTTCCTTCACCTCTTCTCTACTGATTGAGAAGGTAAGTGATGCCATATTCATTATAGATATGAAGTCATACAAAATATATTCATACATTAGTGGAAATTATTTCATAATAAATAAATAAAAACAAGAAAAAGAAAGAAAAACATATGCTTTAATTTGCACTGTGAATCTGTCAGTTCTCTATATGGAAATGGATAACATTTTTCATCCTGAGTCCTTTGGAACTGTGGTGAATCATTGGTCATAGTTACTAAGTCTTTTACAGTTTGTTATCTTTACATTATTGTTGTCACTACATAAAATATTATTCTAATTCTGTTCACTTCGTTTTGTATGAGTTCATTTAAGTCTTCCTAGACCTTTTTGAAACCTCAGAGTTATTTTACTTTGCATTTTTCTATAAGAATAATGACCACTTCGATTTCTTCCTCTTAAAACTGTTCATATCCCTTGACCATTTATCAATTGGGGAATGACTCTTGTAGATCTTATAAAATTGACTCCATTTCCTATAAATGTGAGAAATGAGACATTGATTTATCAGAGAAACTGGCTGTAATTCTTTTCTTAATTTCCTACCACTGCCGTGGTCTACCCCAGCTCATAATCCTTTGTCCTCAGATTTCTCTATCTTCTTAAACTATTCTGAGTTGGAAAAAATAAATCACTTTGAAAACTTCTTTGCTTTTCCTCCTAGAATTCAGTTTGGTACATTTCCTGTGTTTATCATGGAAGGAATTCTGGAGAATCTTCAGTTAAGTTGTTACCTTTTATTCCATTTTGATTCTACTCTCCCTTCTGAAGTTTTTAAAGATGCAGATATGAATTCACAAATCTTCCAGTCTATTTGAAGCTATCAAGGTCTTCTTCTGGCCAAGTTGAGGAGGAGACAGGAGGAAGCCCAGTGATTTATCTACTGAGCCACCTAGCTTCACCCTTTGTTAAAATATTGAGGCTAAATAGGGTAGATGCTTTCCATTTATTTTTCTCTAATAGATACAAAACTCCTTTTGAGGTTTTATTCTCTTAAGGGACTAAAACTCTGGAAGCCACTTTTTGGTTGCTTGAGTACGAAGGTAGATAAGAATTGAGTGCTTAGAGCTCTCTATCAGACTTTAATGGAAGATCAACAAGCAAATGGAAAAACTGTGCTCAACAGATCCATTATCTCTTCCATCATCTTTTTTTCTGCTGTATATGCCCTCTCCCATTCAGTTTAAATTTTACTCAAGTAACATTACTAGATGGTTAGCTCTGTTCTGGCATAAGACGTACATATCAGCAGTGTCACCAATTCACAATAGATTCTGTCAAGATAATGATATAGGGACCATGATTTGATGAGATGAATTTATAAGATCATCATATTTAAAAGGTTTATATTTATAGGAACCTTGGAATTCATTCCTCAAACTGAAATTTTCACTCTCAAATGATCAAGGTTTGTGTAAAGTTCTTAATAGCTAAATATGTGGTGGTGTTTTTATCTTCTTGGTTTACATAACTATGTTACATAAACCAATTTTTTGAGGTCATTTTTGTTTTCAGTGTGGAGGCGTCTTATCACAATAACACTGAGCTACAGAATTCAGGTTAAAGGCTAATGGGTAGATACAGTTTTGGATGCTGAGTCAGGATAATATTCATTGTTGAGTCTTCATTTACCTGAAAAGTACTTCTATTTAAGTAAAAATCACTGGATCAAGCTGGAGTTAATGAAAATCTTATGCATTAAATCTATTAAAATCAGCTGTTTGTGGATTTGTACTAAGAAAGTTGTGATTTGAGAAGGACAATGCCAAATTTAAAATCTTAGACATAAAACAAGGCCTTCTGATATTGAGATTCAGCATAGAGTTGTTATGGATATCTTCAGAATATTTACCTTATTTTTCTTTCTCCAAAAAAATCTTATTTTTATTGATAGGTGTTGCTTTATATCAGCTTCATTTGTGAAAAATATCCTTTGCATGACCACTCAGTCATTACTTTCCATAAAAGGAAGAGAAAAAAGCAATGAAGCAAAAGTAATCCATCAAAAATGTCAGCTTATATATTTAATATTTCATAGACATAGTTCCCTGTTCTGCAATAAGAAGAATCCATTTTCCTGAACTCTCTAGGACAGTTAGTCTTGATAATTACACAACATTCAGTTTTGACTTATTTTGTTTTCTTTTTAATCTTATTATAGCATTTGTTTATATATATTCCTTGATCATACTTCACTCTACAAGTCTTCGTAACTTCATTTATCTATCAAATCTTCTCTGAAATATAATATCCATAATAATTATATGATAAGATCTATTTTATTTTCATTTCTTTGTTATCACAAAGTATCCTGCTAATGATGTTTTTTTTTTTTTTTTTTTTTTTTTTTTTTTTTTATTTCAAACCCTTAACTTCTGTGTATTGACCCATAGGTGGAAGAGTGGCAAGGGTAGGCAATGGGGGTCAAGCGACTTGCCCAGGGTCACACAGCTGGGAAGTGTCTGAGGCCAGATCTGAACCTAGGACCTCCCGTCTCTAGGCCTGGCTCTCAATCCACTGAGCTACCCAGCTGCCCCCATCTGCTAATGATGTTTTGGTGCATATGGAATCTTTTTTTCTTTTTCTTTTTTACTGCCACATGATACATTCTTCATTGGGATAACTGTTTTAAAATATGAATATTTTAGTCACTTTTTTTCTCTAATCCCAAACTACTTTCTGGAAGAGTTGGACCAATCCACAGTATAATCAATAGTATATTATCAGGACTGTTTTTCTAACGCCCTTCCAACATTGACTATTTGGTTATTGATTATCATTGCCAAATTATTTGATTTATAATAAAACCTCAAAGTTGTTTCAATTTGAATTTCTTTTATTATTATTTACAGAAATATTTCAAACTGTGTTTTAATAACTTATATTTCCTTTTTTATTAAAACCCTTACCTCCTGTCTTAGAATAAATAGTGTATATTAATTCCAAAACAAAAGAGGGACAAGGGATAGGCAATGAGAGATAAGTGATTTAGAAAGTGTCTGAGGACATATTTGAACACAGGACCTCCTATCTCTAGGCCTGGCTCTCAAGCCACTGAGCCACTTAACTGCCCCCATTTGCAGTTCTCTTGAGGAATATTTGTTTCATCTCCTTTAACCTCTATTTTCCTTGGCCATAATGTGTGTTATAATATAACCCTCCTCCCAGAATTATAAGGACTAAATGAGATATCAATTGTAAAGTGCTTAGCACAATGACTGGCACATAGTTAAGTGCTCTATAAATATTAGATACTATTATTATTATCATTAAACATAGTAGCAATTGCCAAGTATTTATTCTAGTTTCTTCTGTTTGGATGTAATACGGTCAATGTGTAGAATTGATTTATATTTTTAACCATGCCAAGAGCCCAGAATTTATCTAAATCTCAGAGTTGGATGTTACCTCAAATAATATTTAGTGCAAACCATACATAAATTAGAATGTCCTCCATTATATCCCAGTAAATGATCATTAATACTGAAGTCATAATATAGTTATTCCACTTTGGAATACCTCTTACTTTACTTTAGTAGCTATATATGATCCAAAATGCCAATATCAATACTGGTTTTAGGCTGAGATTCTGTTTTCCAGTTCCATTGAACTATAATGCCCTATTAGTGTTGTAAAACTGGGAGATTTTCAGATCTTATTCTCCAGAATCTCAAGGAAAAAAATAGTTGCATAATGACAATATGCATTTCTGAAATAGCAAAAAAAAGTATATTTTTAATGACATTTTTAATGATTTTAATGACATGTTAAAAACAGAGGAGGGATTTAGGATTAAAGAATATTATAATTTTTAAAATTGGAGAGTCATTTAATATACATGCTTTATACCCATCAATATTAAGTGCTACCTAAATTAATTTACAGATTTAATTGTCATATCAATCAAATGTCAGTTCCGTTGCTTCTTTCTTGGAGGTACTAAATATTGTGTAATAGAATTTGAGCAACAATCCAGGCTTTTTAAAATGATATGATTCAGGATAAAGGTTAATTGTTCCAACTTCCACACCTGTCTGAGTTCTGCAGGTTTCTGACTTGGGTTTGACTGATGCATTTGAAGTTTCATTAGATTACTACTGAATTCAGCCACTATCAGAAAGCTGGGAAGCTCTTCTGATTCTAGATCTGGAATTCCTGTCCTGGTTATTTCTCCATAGGTCTCAGACTTGGTTAAGAGCAGGGACTGAGAACACACAACTTTTCTGGTTTCAATGATTCACATAGCTTTTGGTTGCTTCTGAAAGTTCTCTAGGATCAATAAATAATATAAGGCTGGCCACTGTTCCTCACTCTCAAATTCAACCCCCTAGGTCTAGTTTACTTCTTCAGTCCATGGAGCTGGGTCATAACTTATGGAGATATTTCAATAAGAATATATATATCATAAAGAGAAATAATCAACACCATCCAATATGCTGAATAAATCAGTGATGATTCAGACATAAGTCTTAATATTAAAAATCCTGGCAATACACAATTTTTATCTTAAATTTGGTAATGATGGTGTTTTAACTTCAGAGACTATAATTTAGCATTTTTGAAATGTTAATGCTATACAATACGTGGGAACAGTTTCATTTAACCAACTTTTAGGAGAGAAATAGGCTCCTTAAATAGTTTGAAGCTTTTAGAATTTTTCTTTTTAAGATGCTGACATGCCATTTTTACATGGACCAAAAGAATGTTATATTTATAACTTAAGCATTTTGTGTATTCAATATCTTCATACTCCTCAATGAGGTTTAATTCCTTTGAGTTTAACAACTTTTTAAACTGTAAACAATACAAGTTTTATAGAATTCTAAGGAATATGGCAAAATTTTGTGGTACAGGAAGAAATGGGTGCTTTGAGCCATTATGTTAATAATCTAGTGTGGGTGTTCCGATGGGAACTAGCAATAGACACCATTTCATTATAAGTTTAAATGGATATTATAAAACCATATTTCCAGGTCACCATGTCCTGTATCATTAATGAGTATTATAGTCAGGAACAAAACCTTGACTTGGAGAGACTTTATCTTAAAGAGAGATTTTTTGGGTTGTTTTGTACACATCACACCTTATAAGTAATACATGTCTTCTACTGCTTTGACTGGTCAGAGATCACCTTTGACTAAGTACCACATCTGGTCAGCACATCTGAGAGCAAGTGGTGTGCAGAAATCAGGAGGCAGAGCTTAACAAATGTATGTATACAGGTGGGTGCATATAGATTGCTGATCCACATTCAATTTCTAACAGCAATCTAGAAAAACAATTGTATTCCAGAGTATGGTCACAAATATTTCTGTTGTGTTGCCACATTCTCATTTGTAAATGAGGCATCATAATAACATTGGAAAATATGTTGGCTTTGATGTAAAAAGACTTGTGTTGGCATCTCATTTCTGCCACTTGCTAACTATTCAAACTATGACAAGATACCTCTCTACAAACAGTAAGTAGTTCATATCTACAAAATTAAGATGCCTGACTAAATAATGTGCCTTATGAATCAAAATCTGTGATCTTATCATCTGTAAGGTCATTTCAGAATTAATACTTTAGGATTTTCTAAGTTTAGAATGAAACGGGGAATTCAAGAGGAACAGTCCTTGGGTCTCTCCTTATCCAGGAATGAATTCCATAAAAAATAAAAATTGTCTTTGGGTATTCCTTATCACTTATGAACCTGTTTGAAGCAGATTGATATTAGCTAAATTAAGAAACATCTAGGAGAGTTGGAATTTTTATTTTAAATCTGCTCCCAGTGTCATTAATTATTTTCCAAAAATTTTTAATGGTGAAATTTGTTGAGGAACTAGTCATTTTTTTATTTTCAAAGATAAGGAGAAGGGAATAAGTCAATATTCTATTCTCAATATCACTGATAATAATAACATAACACACAAAGCTGACATTTAGAGTGCTTTTTAACATTTTCAAATTCATTTAATCTTTACAGGGTCCCCGTGAGGTGAGGTACAGATATATTTTATAGACTTCAATTTAAAGCTACACCAGAGATGCAACTCTGCTTCCTAATGATGAAAAACTGTGTAAATTCCCATGTCCCTTTCATCATATAAGAATCTATTTAAAAATGAGACTATGACAATTAAATGACAATAGTCTACATTTACATATCATTTTAAGGTTTACAATGTATTTTTTTTTTACAAAACTGCAAGGTAGATAGTAAAAGTTTTATTTCCACATTAAAACTGAGGAAACTGAATTTTGGATGGATTAATTTGTTGTCAAATTCACTGAACTAATAAAGAAAGAAAGCAGGTCTAACCTGACTCATAGTCTTGTGCTATTCCTACTAGATCAGGAATTCATAACCTTTTTTTCTGTCATGGACTCCCTTGGCATTTTGATAAAATCTGTTTGTTTATTTGTTTTCAGAATAGTGTTTTGAAATAAATAAATGAAATGTTTAATTTCGTTTAGAATTTAATGAAAATAAAGAAATAATCTTCTCTTAATCAGTTTCAGGGACTCCCTGAAATCTATCCATGTTCTGCTTGGCAGTACATGGATCCCAGATTAAGAATCCCTGCATTAGGTCCATACCTTTTAAAAAGTTACTATTGATGTTTCTGAGACATACATGAATTACCTTATATATGCTTGCTATGGACCATCTAAGAGAAAAAATAGCCTTGGATAATATATTCAGCTGGCACAAATTACATGGTGCAGCTAATTCTGTTTTTGGGAACCGATCATAGAATTTTCTGCTCTTTTGACTCACCTACAGAATTGCTTCCATGAGAAAAAATGATCCATTTTAAAAAGAAGAAAAGGACAAGAATGAGCAAATACTTTGGAAATAAACTCAATAACTCCAAACTTAATTTCAGAAAATAGAATCTAGAGAGAAAAGATATGATTATTTATTTTAGAAAAAGCTCCTTTGTTGTGACAGAAAAACCTTTGAAGTTTGTTTATAATATTTCAAGATACAATATGAAATTTACAAAAGTTTGATATACAATTTTTGAGAAAATATCTGGGAATGCAGCATATTTAGGCATTCTTTGAATGCAAAAATGTAAATTATGAACATATGTTCATAATTTCCTATCTTTATCTCCACTCTGATATAGTTCCACCTTAGAGTTAATACAGATAACGTGAGCAAGGGATAGTGGAATTTTGATATTCTCTTATAATCAGTTTATGTGTGTATGTAGAGAACCTCAAACAAATAATCATGTCTCTTCCCAACCACTTCCTCTTCAATTTCCGTAGAAAGACACTCAAATTAAAAGGGAAAGTAGAGCCCATCTTATCCATAAAGTAACTCACTGAGAACTCTCTCTACAACAGGGATTACCAATATTTAAAAATTTTTAAATTTAAATTTAATTCCATGAATCACTTTCAACAGCAACAAAAAGAAGTACTGTGTACCCCCAGAGCAATTGAATATACTACTCATGATATTCCTTGAAATTTATTAAGTGCTTACAACAACTACAATGTGAATTTGTGATGAGAGCAATGATATGCTTTCCAAAGAGTAAATAATGAATATTGTACATTACCTCCATAATGGCATGCTTGCATAGGTTCTGAATGAAAGACACTATTCTTGTGCTTTCCAAAGTTGGCATGGGACCTTGTACCCCCAAATTATAGAAGTGCTTCAGGTCAAACTATAAGCTAGAAAATTCCTTTGCCTCTGTATTCTTGTTAATACTAACCCTAAATTATTAAAGAACTCCTGCTAAGATCCTGGACATCCAAGAGAAATAACCCATATTCTGGCAATGCCCCAATTATTGTGGGGTTGAAATCTAAGACACCTACCTATCCTCTAAAGTCTAAACTATACCTTATGTCTTCAAGACATAGGCTACCACTCTGACCCCAGTCAGGTGACCAATCCCCCCCCCCCCCAGTGTCTGAATTTATATCCTCCTCAAGTCACATATCACCTACTGTAAAGAGTATAAAAACCTCAGAATTGATCCCTTCAAGGAGGCAGTTTTCCATCAATGCTGTCCTCCCAGTCAAATTCAACATTATCTTCTAAATTAATACATTTCTATTTTAATTTTTAAGCTAAGTTTTTTTTTGTTTGTTTTTGTTTTTTTTTTTTAGACCCTTAACTTCGGTGTATTGTCTCATAGGTGGAAGAGTGGTAAGGGTGGGCAATGGGGGTCAAGTGACTTGCCCAGGGTCACACAGCTGGGAAGTGGCTGAGGCCGGGTTTGAACCTAGGACCTCCTGTCTCTAGGCCTGGCTCTCAATCCACTGAGCTACCCAGCGGCCCCCTTAAGCTAAGTTTTGAAGTCTTGCATTCTTGCAAAGGGTCCCCATTCCAATTCTCAGGAGTTTACCCCAAGCCCCCCACAATAAAGTCACCAATGAAGTGAAACAGAGCCATGTGTAAGCTCCCATGGCTTATTAGCATGATGCTTTCAGCAATGTTGTCACATACCTTAACTAAGGATGAAAACTGCATTAAGATCAGCTACTGCATTGATGGTTAATTATTTAACTTGAAGAGGCTATAAGTCAAGACTAAAGTGGAAGGACAGTTGGTACATGGCTTTCTGTTTCTGTTCAGATGTTTATGTTGTAGAGGGGCTTGAGGTGAACTCCTGGGGTTCTTTGCAAGAATGTGAGATTCCACAACTTAGCTTAGAAATAAAAGAGAGGTTTATTAATTAAGAAGTCAGGTTGAATTGGCTGGGAGGATAATGTGCAAGGGTTGACACTGCCTCTCCCAGGACGTGTGTTCTGGCTCTTTTATATCTTTTGACAACAGAGGCTCGGTGACCAGGAATGAGGGAATGGAATGAGGTTAGGCAGGAGTGAAGGATGTTTGTTATCTGATTTGGGTTTGTGTCCTAAAGACACAAGGGGTGACTGGCATAGTTTAGGGGAGAAGTAGGTGTCCTAGATTACAACCTGATGGTGTCAGAGCATAACCAGAAGATGTTTATCTGTGTCCATCTCAAAATCTAGGGGAGAATTCAAGAAGATTCCTCTCAGGGGATCTTGACTTGTCATGAAACTCTGATGCCCAAAGCCACCTTTTCCTCAGCATTACAAGAATGCAAGGAAGGAAAGGAATTTTCCACTTGTGGAGTTTGGGAAACTCAGGGTTCCATGCCAATTGTACACTTAATTACAGCCTCTGAGACTGAACTGTAACAGAGCATGAATTAGTTTTCTGTCACTGCTGATTTTGACCTTTTGGGAAAGGCATAACTGACTTTTTTGAGGTTCCCCACCAGCCAGCACCACACCATTCATGTGTGCAACCATGGATTACAGCAAATGGAGAAGCTTCAAATTCTGTGGATAAGTTCACTTACCTTGGCAATATACTTTTGAGGGTTAACCATATTGAAGATGAGACTGGTATACACATTTCCAGGGCTAGTTCAGTGTTCTGAAGGAAGGTGTGGGTGAGAAAAGATATTAGGCTGCTTATCAAACTGAAGGTTTATAGAGCTATTGTGCTGACCTCTTTGCTATATGCCTGTGAAACCTGGACAGTCTAGTAGCTCCATGCCAGGAAACTGAGTCACTTCTGTTTGAATTGTCCTAGGAAATTTTTGAAGATCACCTGATAAGGTACTGAACACTGAGGTCCTTTCTCAAGCTGAACTGCTAAGCATTCAGACTCTTCTATAAGATAACATGGTTCCAATGGGTTGGCCATATTTCCAAATAGGCATTTGCCTAAAAAACTATTTTATGGAGAACACACACAAGGCAAGTGGTCACGGATGGGTCAGAAGAAGCTATACAGAAACATTCTGTAAGAATTAAAATTAGGTTTGACTCAATATGAGAGTTATAAAAGTGAGATTGTGATCATTGTTTATAAAATATTAGCCCTTAAGTCAGAAATGACTGGAAGTAGCTTTTATTTTACAAGGTAGAGATATTGAAAGTGGGAAATGTAGGAAGGAGATGGAGCCTTGTCTAGCCTCGCACCCTAAGTGCTGCTCTGGTGAAGTCCAGCTCAGCCCCTGACAGGACCTCCCTCAAGTCCTGATCTCCACATGGAAGTCCTGCTGGTGTGTTCAGCAAGTGTTCCACCAATGCAAACCTCTTCCTTCAGCTCCAGTCAAGGACAAGTCTAGGACAACATTACTGTATCCAAGAAGATTCTCCCTACAGCTCACAGATGCAGAGTGAATCAATCAGTCCTTGGACTTGGCCTTTTATTTCCCCCTTTTCCACATCATTTCCTGTCTCTCCCCCTCTTTACAGAAACCAGTTGCCATCTCCCAATTTGCCTAGCATTGCCCAAGGTAGGAGACAGTGTTTGTGGCCTTTCAGGGTATGAACTAGTAAGTGACTTGTGAACTCTCCTACCTAGTGGCCTACCAAGTGCTTAGTAGGACCACTTCAAGTTCTTGATTTGGTTAACTTATAATAGACAAAGGAAGAGTTAAGTCTATTTTCACAATTCTCAAGATCTCTTAGAAGAATTTCAGTATCAAATATTAAGATATAAAAGACACTGGCATAGAAATATCCTGCATGGCATTCTCACATCAAAGAAGAAATAATGCTCTATGATCAAGGCAGAATTAAAAAAGGTGAAAACAAACATGAGATATACAAATTTAGATATATCTCCTTCCCAAATGGTCATACAGGCTATTTGTGTAGCTCTGCAGTAGAGCCTTATGAGCTCATATTGTCTGATCCAGCACAGATACATTGTATAGTGTCCCCAAATGGTACTGCCATTTTTTTCCTCTTTTAATATGAAGGAAAACAATCAACCAGTCCCAATTGTGAGCTACAAGTTAAAATTAATGTTGTATAATTATGATTATAATTATGATATATAAAAGTATATATATCTATAGTGATAACTTCTTTTACATAACACCCAAATTTACCTTTGTCCTTTGGGAACTTGCCTTCAGGTAACTAACTCTCAGACTGCCATCAGTCTTAGACTGAAGAATGGACCCTTAAGAATACATTAAAGGGGCAGCTGGGTAGCTCAGTGGATTGAGAGCCAGGCCTGGAGGTGAGAGGTCCTAGGTTCAAATCTGGTCTCAGATACTTCCTAGCTGTGTGACTCTGGGCAAGTCACTTAACACCCATTGCCTAGCCCTTACCACTTCTAAGACAGAAGGTAATGGTTTAAAAAAATTAAAAAAAATACATTTAGCATCCTGAAGAGGTGTGATAGAAATATCAAAATTTAAGTATCCTTTTTGTCTTCTTAGCCTCTCTTAGGCCACTCCCAGTTTGTCCCATCTTCAGATTACAACCTCTTTCCCAAGCCTCCATGTAACCAGTCTGTGTGTTTCTTTTTCTTAATTCCCCAGAGTGTATATAAGACCCCGAGTTCTTCAATTCATTGGAAAATCCTGTTCTGAGGTACATTTTCCCAGAGACAGTGTTTCTAGGATGCCAGAGCTTATCTTGATGCATGACTCTGTTGGTGGCTGATAGGGCTTTTTTTTTTAAAGACTTGTTCTTTCTAATTGCTTTGGTGGATTTGTGTTTTCCAAGGTTGATAAAGCTATTAAAATTATAATTCCAAAATTATAACCCTCTATGAAATAATTCTGTGTAGGGAGCCATTTGAGGAGCCACTCAGAGAAATAGGGTCTTTGATAGGGCCTTTTATCTGGATCCCCATCAAAATCGATATGGCTGACAAGGCTTTGTGTTGATTCTGGTGGCCTGAACCTGAAAGGCTGGGCCACAAGGTAGATAGCTAATCCAAAAAAATCTGATCCCTCTCTGTGGCTCTTTTCTGATCAGTTCCTTTTATTATAGAAAGCATTATAATCTAGTTTTTAGAAAAGCCTCAAAGAAAAACCTCTAAGTTCCCTATAGTAAACCAGTAGTTAAGGAGTTAACAATTTTTCCCAAGCCAAAAAATGCGGAAATTAGCAGAAGTTGCTATGTAATTTTTTTTTTCCTGCAGACACCACACCCTAAGGTCACTGAAGGCAAACCAGACAAATTCCACACTTACTTAAGTACTTTCCAAGAACTGAATACATTACACAATATTAAAGGCTTATTCTTCAACATATCTTTTGAAGTATGTAAGCTTTTACTAAAATAACTTTTAGATAAAATGAGGCTCATTTTTAACCTTGGGACTTTTCTCATCTGGGCATAATCTTCATGAGAAAATTTCTTGTAAGCCATATACTAATCATGATCTAATTCTGTAACCTTGGTGTGTCTATATAGCTGGGAACTGCATTGTGCTTTGTAAGAAACTGCTCTTTGAAAAGAATGTATAAAATAAAGAAAGTTCAGAGGCTTTTTGGAGCAGCCATGAGTTAACTAAGAGCCTCTGACTTCTTCCTCATTCATTCTCACCTAAACTGTGAACCTTTCAGACCCCTGGAGCTGTTGGATAGCTTCCTACAATTCTGAATATTCTATGTGGGGCATTTTACAAGAATTAAAAGACGTAATCAAGCAAGAACTTGTTTAAGACCATCTTAAATTTCCTTATTTTTAGACATGTTGAATATATATAACATCTTAATGTAAAAAAAACATATAATTGATTTATTATAATTTAAAATTATAATATAATTAATATAAAATAAAAATTAAATTTCCATGTAATGGAAATAACTTAAACATCAAAGATATTTAACATAATATAAAATCATATGTAAATTTAATTTCTATGACAGACTTTTTCTTTTTAAATAAAGATTTACAATATTTTACTCTAAACCAAACAGTTTTAAGTTGGATTGTGCATTAAATTTATTTCTGAATTTTTATTTCATACAATAATTAAAGTGAAAATGCTTGATTGAACAAACATGTGGTTCAAAATGGTAGCATTTTATAAGCTCTTTTGCTAAGAGGCAAAAATTTATTTATTTTCCTTTTAGCCAGATAACTGACAAACTTGTCTTATCAAACCCCAAATTTACCTTTGTCCCATAGGAACTTGCCTTCAAGAAACTCTCAGACCGACCCTTTGTTCCAGAATGAACAATAAGCCATGAAGCACCTACTGAGCACCCTGCATAAGAGTGATCAAGGAAGTCAAGTCTTAAGTACCTTTTTTTTTGTTTTCTTAGTTTCTCCTATTGATTTAGGTCTCTCCCAGATACCCTAGCCTCAAACAACAACCTCTTTCCCAAGCCCGTATGTAACCAGTCAGTTGTTACTCTTCTGTTATATTCCCTCAGGTATAAATAGAAGTCAAAGTTCTTTAGTTCCATATAAATTCCCATTTGTGGTGGGTTTTTTGCCCCCCTGACACTTTGTTCCCAGAATCTCAGAGTTTGCCTCTATGTGTTGTGGTGTGTGTGACTCTGAGTGGTGGACATAAGAGCCTTGTCTCTCTTTTCTGGATTAAAGACATTATCTTTTGTAACTTTGGTGTTTCTGTGTTTTTCAAGGTTTGGCATAACCAATTGATGCAAATGAGTAGCCGATATAAAATATTTTCTTTTCTATTTGCTATTAGCAAGTGATTTATAAATTGATAAATGTCCTTAAAGTTCAACTGAATTTATTGCTTCAATTTTAGCAATTTATATATATATATATGTGTTATATATATATATATATATATATATATATATATATATATATATATATA